>NW_010449847.1:0-5032 GCF_000710305.1 Buceros rhinoceros silvestris | reverse complement strand
ATATATATAAATATATATCTTTCAGAACAGTGCTGAAGAGGAAAAGTTGAGGAGGAGGCATAGCCTGGGCAATGCTGATTAGGGCAGCAAAGTGAGGACCCTGATGGAGCTCATTTCTTTTTCTGTCCAGGGAACATCAGCATCTCTAGTTCATTAAGTTCCAAAATAGGATCTTAGGCAGAAATTCCTGCTTTTGATTTGTCTTTACACCTTTTCCCTGTTGAATTAGGCAACCTGGCAGGAGTTCATTCTCCTTCCTGAGTGGCCTGTGGTTGTTACTGTGCTTCAGTAAGCAATGATATAGTCCTGTGCAGGGATTTCTTCCTTCCGAAAACTATTTTCTGATCTGTTTCTAGCAGCCTGCCTCAAAAGAGAATAGTTACTTCACGGTATGCCAAGGGCTAGGTAAGGACCAAAGGGAGTAAAAAGTCAGAGAGGGGGTATCTTGGGAACAAAGTAGATTAGACTGGGGGGAAAAAAGTGGAGAAGTGGTTCAAAGGTGTGGAGACGTGGAGCTGCCTGAGCTACAATTTCCTTTTTTTCTCTGAAGTGAAATTCACAGCCCGGTTTAGATCCTGTGTTACGTGCTCTGCTAGGAGACAATGCACTGCAAGCATTGGCCATGTTCTGGCGAAGGTCAACATAGCCTGATGACTGGGTGACCAGCTGTATTACTGAAACAATTCCTATTTCAGAAAAGATAATGAAGCACTTGTGAAGGCTTGAGAACAAGGTTGAGAGGAGAAGCTGTTCACACCAGGCGATATGCTGAACAATAAGGGAGCTTGGGTTATAGTGACACGCTGCTTTCAAACCTTACGCGGAGCCGATGTGAGGTGCTGAGAGTGCTCAGGTCCAAGACATGATTGTTTCAGCTTGGAGGTCTGTGGCTTGGAAGTGAGACAAGGTGGTGTGATACCATCTGTGCCTGAGTGAATGTGTTCTGTGTTTCGTAATGTCAGCGCACATACGAAGTCAGGGTTGCTGCTACTGGCAAACAAATGTGCATACTATAAGCAACAGAAAAATAGAAGCTCAAGTCAGAATTGTGGGAGCAGCTTTTGAAGACTCTGCATGGAGATTCAGCTGGTTCCAGCTGACATTAATAGGAGGGGTGTCGTAATTATTTTCATCCCTTCTCCTAATTGCAGATGCTTTTAGAGATATCTTGATGAAGATTTTTGCAAACCTCCGGAGGATGACATCTGCTCCTGGTAGGAGGCTCTGAAATCATAGGTTTCCTTTACTGCTGCTGTGCAGCAGACTCTGTCAAGTCTGCTAAATCCTGCTCACTTAGGTGAAAATGGAAACTTTCAGCTTAGGTACTACAGGGAGCATGGGCTTGGTGATGTGACCAAGGAGCTGTATGTTGTGTCAAACACACAAATGGCTCTGACCACTTTTCAAGCAAACTTTTCAATGTCTGTGCTTGCTGTTAAGTCTAAAAGTCTGTGCCCTGTGACATGCTCCTCTTCGACTCCTTTGGCATTTGCCCTGCCTGCGTCTGCTGTAGTAGATTAGAGTGTATGTGCTTGAGCGGGGCTGATCTGGCCATAAATGTGTATTTTAATGTAGCTGTTGCATTGCATTACAGTTGTTTATCTTGTGGTGGTAGTAATATTAATGCTGTGGGAAAGGCAGGGCTTTTGAAGTGGCCATACTGGTGCAAAGTTGAGGGCGGTATAATCGGAGCAGTATCTGGTCTACTGATAAAATAAAGGCAGCTAATTGCCAACACTTTCATTTTCTTAGTCTCTCTTACTTATCAAAGACTTCACTCAGCTTGGTGAACATATCCCATTCGGTATAAGGTAGCGTGTGAAAGCATCTGCAAGATTAATTTCCACTTATTCTCAAGAGAATTGGGGAAGTTAAAACAACCATGTACATTCCCATTACTTTTTTGGGCATATTTGCCCACTGGGACTGTTTCTAAGATGGAGAAGCAGTAGGTAATGTAATTGTGTAAACAGAAAAATCTGCAAACTGTCAAAATATAGATGCAGAAGTTGCACCACTGAGGGAGGAGGATGAACCAAGCTGTGGCTGTTGGTATTCCAGGGGATTGGTGTCGTGCATTACTCACACTGTGGCGAGCCCAGCGCCGAAAGGTGCAGGCACGTGCAGGGAGACAGGTGGCTGCTCACACTCGGTGGAGGCCAGGAGACGTGGTGCCAGATCAGGGAAGGGATGCTGAGATGCAGCGATGGCCACCTCCCATTGACACTCTATAGGCAGGCTTGACCTCTGGTTTTGGAGAGAAAACAGCGTACAGCACACCACCGTGGAAAAGCTGCCAAGCTGCAGCGGCGACAGGTGAAGATAAGGAGGCTGAGTGAATGAAGCCTCTGTTTTTTCTGAAAAAACCATGCAGCGTGGTGAACAAAGCCAACCTCTTCCCACGTACAAGGCCCATTAGGAACTCTTCAGCTGTCATTTATTTAGACAGGAAGTGTATTCTCCTGTTATAGTAATTTATTGGCTGATTTATAAAGGTCGCTAGTTAAATTTGCTGGAGTGGGAGGGCTGAAAAATGGAGGTGAACAAGCAGCTAACTGAAAAGCCAGCCCTTCTCACATGATCTGTGGTCGATACCGTCTTCCAAAGGTGAGTAACCCACTCAGTTACTCCTGATTGTTTTTCTTTCAGCTTATGGGAAGCCGCATGGTTCCCATGCCACTCCACATCCTCTGGTGAGATTCCCGAGTCCTCTGCTAGTTAATCAAAATTTTCAAGTTGGTTAATGTTTTAATAGGGAGGATCTGTAAGCTTGGGTTTGAAATCTGTTCAGAGGCATAAATTTAGTAGGCTAAAAAATTAATTATGATGTATAGAAACGTACTCTTGAGTGGATCTCCATGAGTTTGTACAGTCAGTCCATTTCTATGGAAATAACCTGGCATGTTTAGCATCTTCCTCGAGGTCTGATGCCAAGGTTCCATTATTCATTAGATGTTTTTCTTTTATTTAAAATAAAAAAAAATTAGAATATAAGGTTTTTGCCAGCCTTTATCACATTTAAGTCTATTAAATCCCCTATATAACCTGTATCTCTCAGAGGCAGCATACCAGAGGCTTGGAGCAAAGTGTTACTCTGAAGCTGACATATAAGATAATATGGCCATAAGCTTCACCCTGATCTCTAATAGCGAGAGACTGCCTTTTCCACCAAGGTTTACAGTTTAATATCGCTTCTGAGATGTGCTGTCATTAACTATGACTTTGGAACTAAATCCTGTGTCTTGTTTTATCTTCGGGGCACTTTGAGGGCTTACAGTGTTTATAGGCTGGAAACCAGAAGTTCCATGGCATTGCAGAGATTGCAGTCACTTCAGTGCATTAATTCTCCTGCTCTGTCAGCTGCAGTGAGATGAGGCAGACCTCCTTCGCTTCCATCATACGAAACACCAGAAAGACTGAAGAGAGCCTACTCAGGATTAGTAAACTTAAAGAAAATTATACTACTTTTATTATGCTTTTAGTAGATGCCACTTAATTTGTTTCTGAGGGATGCAAAGTTTCCATCAGCTCTCCATATTATGCAATGGTGCCATGAAAATTGATGTTACGGACTCCTTGAGATGTCTTTCAGACCGTGTTCTGTGATCTCAGCAGACAATTTCTTTCCTGTGGGCCTGGGTACATTTTACCCATCGTAGGCTCTGCTGACCTGCTGGATACTTTAAAGAGAGTAAGAAGGGTTATGGAGTATTATGGAGCGCATAGACATTACACATAAAGTCTCTCCCACCCCTGTTCAATCTCTTGGATTGCAAGAGGAATAAGAGTGAGGATTAAGTCATTTAGGAGGAGAAGCCAAGTTTGAAATTGTGAAGACGACTTCCTAGAAGGCAAAAGAGGGGCAAAAGTGTAACAGCTTTAAAGTGGAGCTTAGCCATCAGCCCGCTGTGGATCGGGGACTTACTGTGGGGAGCAGCATGTGCAGCTCATGGTACCTCTCACTCTTCCTCTCCCTGGAGGAGCTGTGCTTCTCCATGCATGGTGCGGTCTGTATTTCTGGGTCTAAGTGAAAATTAAAGTTCAACCTGCCCTTACAATCCCAATATAACTGAATAGGAGGATCTGGAAACCAAACTGTGGGTAGAGCTGAATGAAAATGTTGTGTGTGGGTTGTGGAGTTCTGGGGTGTTTAGTAACAATAACAGACTGGAGAATAAAAATAACCGACTTGTGTAAGCTAGCACCTGTGACAACTATAATTTTGTTCTGGGCATCAGATGATCACCATATAACAGGCCTTAACTCCAGTTTCTGATTTTATAATTCCTAAGCAATTGTAGCTGTCAAGTGAGCTTAGTGCAGGATGTTTTATAAACCTTTGTAACATGGCTGGCAAAGATGACTTGACAGTGCAGAGGGATGCTGGAAAAGTAAAGGATGTCTAACTGTTGCACCTCATATTTATATCTGCCTCAAACTTCTTATTAACCTCCCTGTGATGGATCATCTACCGTGCTGACTCAGGAGTGCACTTAGGCTTGTGCTTAGCTTTGAATGCCATCTGCAAACCTGATGGGGCTCTGCGGGACTTAAACATTGCTTAACTGCTGTGCTCAACTGAGTTGAAGGGCCACCCTTTTTGACCCACAAGTTTTTCCTCCATGGTCAGCTGTAATGATGTTATGTTTTTGATTTCCATCCACAACAAATGCCCCATATCCCAGTTCAGGTCTACCAGACTTGTTGTTCCAGGTGTACCTGAAGCTTTGTCAGCTCATATAGGCCATGGTCTTTCAAGAGAAAGGAGGTTATCTTTAGTCTTGGGTCTTCCTGGTGCCAGTGGAGAGCCCTCACTGGTATGTATGAAAGGCTTTTGCCCACAAATGTTTGGTTTTGGCTACCATCTGTGAAAACTTTGATATATGTTTATACACACATGTAGGTAAATGTCTATTCATTTACATATTCATATGTAAACATCTACATAAACATAGGTATATTTACTGTATATATACTGACATAGATGTGTGTGTTAAGGGATCGAGGGACTGAGGTACCCACTCCTCGATTT
>NW_010449846.1:0-4806 GCF_000710305.1 Buceros rhinoceros silvestris | reverse complement strand
AGGAGAATCTCTAGCTGCGTTTGATGTAGCAACATTTTGATTCCTGATCACATATTTTGATGTTACTTTTCCCAAAGTTAGAAAGGGGCCTACAATAACTCTACCAATTACAGTAAACTGAGGAAAATACAAAAGCCAAAATGAAATAATCATCATAATGTATGATATTTTATAACTTTTATGTTCTGTGGTGTTGAATAAAATCAGAGATTTACATTTTTTGAATAAAAACAAAACTACGTTGGCAATTGCAATAAAAATAAGCCACTGGGAACACTGAGTATATGTGTAGGTCTAAAGAGAAATGCCGCTCTGAGCCAGAAACCATCTCTGTTGAACAATTACATTACTACCTCTGGCGTTGTTTCAAGAGGCCCAACAACAAAGCTCCCCCCGCAGACTGCAATTCCACATTCAACTCATTAGTCAAACAAATAAATACCGTGTAATCTGATGGTGGAACACTTCCATACCTTCAAGGACGATCTTTTATGGAGTGCCATGTTGTAAAACTTTATAAATTAGTGCTGCTGGAAGAGGTCCTTAGTACTAACTCCCTGCTTAAAGGCAGATCCTGTCATACTTCAGCCAAATTAAGTCACACTTTAATTCGAGTCTCATAAATGGGAAATAGGTGTTGGATCAGTCATTTTGATTTTGTAATTATTTTGATACCAGCAAAACCCCAGCATTTTTGCGAATCAACAAAGAAACTCTTGGGATAGGCAGATAAATAATTTTCTTCACTAATGTGACTGAAGAAGCCACTAATGCTGTCTGCAGGAAAAATGCAATTGACTGTGTGTAAAATCACGATGGAGATAATAGTGAAGTCTAGAACTAACTGGCTTTAAATAAGCTAATTCGGGTGCCAGCTGCAGTTTAACAGTGTTTAATCTCTGCTTTATACTGTGATGAACTCTGTGTTGTCAAGCCTGTGTGGTTACAAATAAACTTCAGCTCCATAGTCTCTAGTTTTCTTGGGTTCTTCTCCAGCCCCTTTGCATTGCAATCAGATTGCACAGTGGGGCAGGCTGAGGACAGTGAAAGATCTTATGAGGAACCAGTACTCAAGAATGGTTTATCTCACAGTTCTATAACATGTGTAAGAGGAGTCTGAATCCAGGCTAGGCAACTTGTCATTAAATAATTTATTTGCTCCCATCAATAGCTACTTCACGATGCAGATTCTTACAGAAAATGTGAATAAGAATTATGCAAGTAGCCTGTTCCCAAGAAAGCGCTTGGCCTTAGGCTACTGCATGTTCTACTTCAGTGAGGTTGAAATGTACTCTTCAGGTAAAGATCATTCACAGATCCTTTTCTACTTCTTTCCCTGGGTGAGTGGACTAGAAGCAAATGCAAAAAATTTCTGACTTTCATGGCTTTCCTTTTTTATGTAAAGTTTATATTAATTAATAACGGTGGCTTGGAGAATATTTACACATTCTCTATTTTAGAAGTACTATATTTAGTGTACATTATTTTTGCCATGTTGAATACAATGTCTAACACTGAAAGTCAGAATCAGGAACAATTTTCTTTATTTTATTAGAAAATCTAAAGGACATGTCCATTATGTTTAGGTAATATATTCACTGTATCTATGACAAGCATAATGTCATAAATATCAGGTCATTAGTTTGAAAAATATTTCTATATCAGCTCACTGCTAGTTCTTAGTCTGAGTACCTTTTTCTCTATTTTTATTCTAAGACATATTGACAATTTGAGGTACGCACACAATAAGCAAAGAAAAACATGAGTTGTCATTTGCAAACCAACACGTTTTGAGAAGAGGGAGTTAATCATCTTTTTTGGAAAAGGAAAGGTGAATAGATTTTAAAGCTTTCAAAAAGACACAGTCTAAAAATATATCGGCTAGCACTTGGGAGTGTGTTAGAATATTACTCCTGCTAAGGCAGTTGGCATGTAAGACTTCCACTTAGCAGTAAAGAATGTTGCTAATGTGCCCCAAGTGTTTCTAAATTCAAATTAAATACTTCCTCGTTCTATGTGTGCTCTGGGACCATTTCTTCATGGCTGGGATCGTTCAAACTATGTTTTCCAAGCTGCTGTGCCCATCTTGATGCATGGACAAGAATAAATAGGATAATTTTAGAGGTGGGGTTTTTTTGACTTATGTTTCTTTGTCTTGGTAGTTTTACTTTACTGAAGAGCTTACCATTTGAAAATATATGTTTTAATAGCACCAGGAATTACAATGTCAGGACAGGTTACCAACCATTCATATCTAGAATGCTTCTAACTAGTATCCTAACTAACCAGTGAGGGATACCTCAGAAACACAAGTAAAGCCATCAACTGTATGTCACCTATGACATAAAAGTTTTTTCTTTGTTTAGTAATCATTTGACAACCTTGCTTTAACATTACAAATTCTTTTATTTTAATGCCTAGTCATATCCCAGGTTTTTTAAATTTCAATTTTCTCTATTTTGAGCTGGTTTAAAAGTTACAGTTTTCAGAACATATTGAAAACTTCCCACTCAGTGCTACTCCATTTGAGTATAGAAAAAGAGACATCCAAAATGACTACTTATCTCTGAAAACATAGAAAAGTTTCCTGATATTTCCCTGAGTGTTTTTTAGTCATTTGTTTTTGAGATATTCATAGCTATTAATAATAACTAGAATTGCATCACTTAATTCAATAGACTAACACTGGTCCTATATCCAGCACCTAAACTGTACTGCTGCAGCTTGTCCGTGAGAAGGCATCAGCTCAGAAAAGGTTAGAAAACCTTACGGTGTCATTTTGTGGTTGAGTCATGGGGAGAAAGAGCTTTCTTTAGTCCTCTGTTGTCCCTCCTCTCTGAGAGCGAATAAAATGGTATGGCAGATTCTGGCAGTAAGTAATTTCCCTTTCTGATTATGTAGTATGTAACATTATTTCTTATAATAAACTAGCACAAAGCCTCATCCTTAAAAAGATTCATTCACCTACATCAATGCTGCCTAGGACTTTTTCAGCAGAAGGAGACCCTGTGAAAAACTGATCTTGCTGTATTTCTTTCCACATTGGCCTGAAGGTCAATTAAGACATTTTGTCTCATTTGACTAATTTGGAATTCCTTTGAACGGCCCAAGTGCAGAAGTTAAACTCATAATCAAAAGCTGAGATCACACAGATTCTGTGCAAAACATGCTGGGTGGGGAGAAATGAACAACACACAAAAAAACCCCACATGCCTCCTCCCCCCAACAAACAAATAAACAAAAAAAGAAAAAAAAAATAAGCATCACTAAGGAAGAAATATCGGCATATGAAACAAACTTTCCTGTACTATACAGAAAATAACTCTAAAGGAAATGAAAATATTTCAGAAGGTAAAAATCATTTTAGGACCATCAATACTTAAGATTAGACAATTCTATTTTTTTTTCCCTTTTTTGACTGACAAAATTTGATGTGACTTTATCAGATCAGTCTGAAAGTTTGCAAGCTGGTTGTTTGATACCAAAAATTTTTCATATTTTCAGCAAAAAAGATCCAACGGAGGGACATGAAATCTGGTGTTTGTATTCTCAAAAGTTATTTTCATTGTTTATTTGTTTGGCTAGTCTTTACTTGGTACGTACTCATTCAGAGGTGAAAGTTCATTGGTAGCTGTGCTGCTGAGTACTGAAAGGAAGATCTGGTACCATCACGGCTCTGCGTATCAGTTTCCAAATGGCTCAAGAGATACAAGGGAATCAGCACAGTGGTATCAGAAAATCTCTTGAAAATCCCTCCAAACTAAGAATAGAACATAATGAAGAAAATAGTGAGAGAATCATCACATGATGATAAGGAGAGCAACAAGGCAAGAGACGGATCAGTCAACAAGGACAGAAGAAATGATCTACGTGTATCTCCATCTATATTTATGTTGTGTATATAATGTGTCAGGGGACAGAGAAAGCATGACAATATGACTTTTTAAGCACATCTTGCTGATAGGATAGAATTAAGTGCCTGAGTCTTCAATACGTTAGAAAAGTCTGCAAAACCAATGAAGAAAGTGGCTCTTTGCTAACCTCTATGAGGAAATCATCCAGTGCCATTATACACTAAATCTTGTGCCACAGAGTTTGATAATCTATTAATATCATCATTTGCTCACTCAGGCTCAAGGGGAAAAGGTATCTACTGTCTCTAAATGTCAGCATCACGTATCTGCATTTTCTACTGACTTCTATGGAATTAACATTTTCTGTTTATGTCATCAAAACCCTGGGAAATGACACCTTCAACACACCATCATTATCAAAGTTTAAAATTCAAGTTCTAAAGAGAAATTTCAACGGAATTGTGATATTGTTCTTGAATGTGTGATCACATCATTGCATGTATTTTCATGAATATAATTTATTTTCCCGGTGATTCTGGTCACAAAACTGGTATTACCCAAATATTTGCTTATGTTTTGCTGCTTTTAATTCTCTTGATGTTTTGGTTTTGGTTTTGCAAAATATTGTACATGGAATTGTCTAATTTCTTTGATTTTTTAAAATTTTTTGTCCTTGTCAGCAGACCTTTTTAAATCCAAATCTTCCTCCTTGCATAGAACTATTTATTCTAAAATTATCATTTGACTCCATTCTAGTTACCTTATGTATACTTAGTGGCTTCTAAGTTGGAATGAAGCAACATTTTCCAGCACTATACAAAAAAAAGTGCATTCCAAGAAAGCTGGCCAAAAAGAAGTGTCCTCACAAATGCCCAAGAAGCCACACTATATAGCATAAGACTGCAGGAAACGTCAGTGATTTTTTTCTTTTCTTTCTTGGTTTTTTTTTTTT
>NW_010449845.1:0-4764 GCF_000710305.1 Buceros rhinoceros silvestris | reverse complement strand
AAATGGACCTCGACGGCGGAGGTCGGGTGCCCTGTATCACAACAAGTTGCCACAAGAATATTCTATGTGATGTGAGTTTATGGTACTATTTTAGATTCTAAGTTGTGAAGTGAACTTCAGCGTTCAAGGGCTGAGTCTATATCTTATGAAGGGCAATGTTTGGAATACAAACATAATTATGGTCTGTCACTACAAAATGACATTGTGTTACAAAGTAATATCTGGCAAAACAAAGTAGTTGGATGGAGATCTAAACACTTCTGATATTCATCTAAAGCGAAGAAAATCATATGTGCTCCGACTGGTTGAAGATTATTTTTAGCAATTTATCAGACTACTGATGCCAAAGTCAGTGTTGTGAAGTACAGATTGAGACAGTAATTTTGGTCTGGAAGACAAACTTTAATCTCAGTATTAAGAAAATATAATACTACACACATTGTTGTAATTCAGACAGCTGTCAAATTAGTTGTGCCATGAAATGAGCTTTGAGAAACATTACAGAGCCAAGATACTTCGTTAATTACTTCAATAGTAGATGATGCATCACGTATGCCTAGCAATGAAAGCATCCATTATGGAAAGCTGTAACTTGGTGTAAACTAATGCTGTTTGTTCCTTCTGAATGACCCTCTCACTGCTAATAGCTGACATACACAATCAAAACTTGACATTGTTTTGGACGTAGAACTGTGATATTTTATATTTATACCAGAAAGTAGAAAAATATTCTGCGAGCAAACAAAGCAGGGCTACAAATGGTGACCTAATAATCAACAGAACAAAAGAATTGCCTAACCCCAAAGGATTAACAATATTAACCCTAAAAGATACCAGTTTTTACACTTTCCCCTAGATAGGTGATAGCTATATACAAACAGAATTATGTTAATCAGAAGAGACAATGCTACATGCTTGGTAGGAGAAGTGAACTGGAGTTCATGTGATCATTAAAATCATAGATTATTTCACATTTCCCACATAGTTATGTTCCCTACCATCTCCTTTGGCTATATATTGAAATTTTCATGTTCCTGGTGCTGTTGAAGCAAGTTTTCTGCTCTGCTCTCCAGTTTTGCTCACCATCCCTTCCCAGATCCTCAAACACAGTCTCATTCCACAAGTGGTTGAAACTGAATCACTTCACTTCCAGCCTGCTTTAGGTTGCTTTGCCTGCTGGTTTCATGGTTTTCACTACTTCATTGTAGCTTCAGGATTTTTTTCACCCTTGTCATTCTCTGTGAACCCACAACCTTTGGGCTTTTTCCTAATGGTTCTCCATACTTCTTCCCACGCCTAGAACATTAATATCCCTTCCATAATGCCAAACAGCACCATTTTGTTCTTAATCCCATCGCAAATACACCTTTTCCTTCTATCATCTACCCATCTAATCTGCTCTTTTCTCTCTTCATTACCTATAACAGCACTCATAAATAGAAGACAAGAAAATGAAAATACCTTGAAATTGACAGGACGTGTTCATTCACCTGCATCATATCATTCTGTTTATATTCCATCCCTTTAGTCCTACCCCCCAAAGCTGGGGTTTTTTTTTTAATTACCTCTTTCTGTTCTACTACACAAAGACCAACCAGAACTCCTCTGTCACCACTGGTAGCTCGCTTTTCACATACGAATTCATATTGTTAGACTGCAAACTCACTGAAACAAGGATTGTTCTTTTTAACCATCTTCCAAAGGTCTTTGGGGTTCAACTGCTCTCCCCCATGCTCTGATCCTCTACCCAGTCTAACATCACACAGCCCTTCTCTTTTACCTGTGACATGCAACAGCTCTCAGTTTATACCATCATCTCTCTCCTCCTTCTCAGAAGCTCTGAAAACATCATGTTTATTTAGTCCATAAGCAAAAGCTGAAAGAGGATGTCTATAATCAGGATCAGAAGAGAAAATTTTAAAACCAAAAGACAAAAAGGGACTGGCATCTCATATGAAATTGAGGGCTCCTTTCAAAGCACTGTAGGCCTCAGCTAGAATCCTGTAAGCATTTTTAATCAACTGCTATGCCAGAAAAGAGACAGAGACAGTCCTAAAGAGCTGGGAAAGAAATCCCTCCCTTTTGAGAGAAATTGGAAAAGTCATAAGGTCAAAGGTGCTTGCTTATTGGCATTATCCACCCAATATGATGGAGGCCGAGCGTTACAACATACAACAGCTGCAGTATTTGAATTATATATAACAAATTTTTATCATGCACCACTGAGCCATTTCTGACCCAAAGATTCAAAAATTATGTGCAGAGTCACTCACCCCGCCCTACCCAGGGCTGGTCAGATCTGTGAGGTTAGATTGGTCTGCTGGACTCATTTATACAATTCAAGGCTGGTTTGAATGAGATTCTGGCCAACATAAATATGAAAATTCACTCCAATATTGTTCACTAATGAATAATGAGATTATGTGAAATAAATTAAAAAGCATCTTGCGCTGAATGAGATGTTCCCATCCTCCTGTTTTTCTTTTGACATTTTCACAGGAAACATCTCAAAATTTACAGCTATAAAGTTATAAACATAGGAGGGAAAAACAAATAGGATGTGGTTGGTACACAGAGAAATATACCGCACTCAATGTCTCCTATTTTTGAGTTATACTTTATGTTTGACATCTTACAACATCCACAAATGCATGCTTTTATCTCATTATTGGAGTGAGAACCAGTTGCTCTACACTTGAATAAATTTCTTAGAAATTATTTGGAAGCATAAATCACAACTTACTTTTTCTTCAGATTAGCCTTCAATGTCTTTTAATTTTTATGAAGATGAAACAGTACTAAATAAACTTTATTCAGCTTGGAAGTCAACAGAGTTCTATCAAGCCTGATGATCATATGAGATCTATAACCTTTACTTTTTCTACTGTCAATTTCTGATCTATAAAATATTGTCTTAATGAATTCTTACTGATTGTTTATAACGCTTTTTCTTTAGAAGAGTTTATTTTCATCGTGCCTTTGATGGTAGTGCTCACATGCACTGCAAGGACATTGGGTGCTCTGAAATCCCCAGTTGCTTTTTTCTTTCTAGGCCAGTCCTGTAGTGATGTTCTCCAGAAAAGCTGAAGAGTGCTTTAAAAGGAAGAACATTTTTCTCTGTGTTAGGCTTTGATTTTTGTCTGCACAGTAGAATCACCAATATGTTTTGTTTCACAAGTTTTGAGGAGCTGAACATCAGAGTTCAGACACCAAGCGCAAAAGATCAACACAGTCTATTTCTAATGAACTCTTTCTGTAGACACAGCAGGATGTTCTGTTCTCAACAGTTTTCAGAGTCTGTTTATAGATATATGTCTATATATATGTATTTCAAAATATCAATGCTTTCAGGTGTTTTACTAACCTCACCTTTCATGGGAGACTATGGTTTTCCTTTTTCACCAAAACAAAAAAATCCCAAAATATTTTGTATATATACATGGGGGGGTGATTGTATGTGAATAAGCACTTACTTCAAGAGGACAACAGGATCTTGCCTGAGAATGTAGTTGAAATTAATCTCCAGTCTTATATCCCGGCTCTCTAATTGTCCTATGTGCATTGCTACACCAAGGGATGCTAAGGATGTTAAACCTGATGAATCGTCGAGATCTAGAGGATCTGGTAACACTTGTATCCTTCTGTTCTCTTTGTAAACGATGCAGGAGTGACTTCATTTATTGAATTGGAGATCTATAGAGTATCACCTCAAATCAGAGCAGGGATTTTAATTTTTCCTCTTCTGCCCACTGTTTGGCCTAACACTCAACATTGGACTTGACCCAAAATTTTAAAATAGACAATTACTTTTAGCAATAAAGAATGCTCAGATCACTAGACTCAGAGTAGATCAGAGCTCAAAAGCAATCGGAGATCAAAAGGAAGGAACTAATAAAGTAACGTATTACTCTGCACTACTTTCCATTTAAATCTGCAGCCCAGTACAGTTACAGAGTTGTTACAGAGTTGTGACAGATGAGGCAAAATGCCATCAACTATAGACTTTGCACCAGACTCTTAGCTAGGAATTCTTAGAAAAAATAACAACTGAGAAGCAACAGAAAAATCAAGCAATGAGGATTGGATTTCTTTGTCATAGGAGAAATGCTGAAGAAAAGTGACATAGGAGAAACAAAATATTACAAACCATGTACTTTGCCTCACAAAGTCCCATTCTTTCACTACAGTAAGGATGCCGGTCAAAGCTCCTTCACCAATGACATATGGTAAGTCAACCGTATGACTTTAATTTTTATGTAAATAGAGGTAATATAGGTAAGAAATGGAAAGTTACAGGTACATATAGCACAGGATATCTCCTCTGATCAAAACCACCAGAGGAAAATGTAAATTGATTAGCAAAACGAGGCATGAGAGGAATCGCTATCAGTTTGTAAAACTTCCCTTCCATCTCCCACACCCACGAGCATCCAGGGCAGGCAGGAATCTGTGGAAGTCAGTGAAACAGAAGAACTCTAGTGTCATTGTCAGCTCTGCCCTGGTACCTCCAGCCCATCTCTCTACTGGCTGAGCAACCCTTTGCAATTCTGTTGTCTTCTTCAGTACAATACCTCCCTTCAGTAAGATGTTCAGAGGACAAAGCCAGGACTTCTGCCTGAATACAATAAAGAACAACAGGAAAAGTTGTATTCTGTAGTCTGAGATAGTTAATCCAGGGGAAATATCCATTCTTCTCACTGATGAGGAATTAGCTGTCTCCCAGTTCCTCAGACTGAACAACTTGTTTCTGAAACAAATTCTGAA
>NW_010449844.1:0-4797 GCF_000710305.1 Buceros rhinoceros silvestris | reverse complement strand
ATTAATAATGGTAAAATATAAAACATTAATATAATTAAAATACATTAATGATGTATTAATAATACTTTTGAAAATGCTTTGTATGTAAAGTTATGTTTCTTATAGCTTAAACTTAATGCTGTATGTCAAAGCCCATAAAACTTGGAAAAAGTTGTCTAAAATGACTTGAATAAACACAATAGTTCTGAATTAAAATTCCTACTGAATATCTAGAGAACCAGAAGCAAAGAGTGTTGCTTTTTACTTTTCAACCATTCTGTCAGCCCTTTCCTGACAAGCCAGGAATTTCTCCAAGAGATTTTTAAAATTCCACTCCTACAAAGTGTGAATGCAAACTGGGGTTTTTTTTGTTTTTATTGGAATGTGGATTGGTTGATGACTCTTAATGGAGTATGCGCTTGATGACATAGTATAGATCTAGAACCAAGTGCATGGTAAGTTAGATATTACCAGAATGTCACATCTTGCATGTGTGTTATAAAATATGGTGTAGTCTGCACTTGTATATGATTTTGATTCCCTTTCCTCTATAGCAGTGAAACAAAAATTACAGTAGATAAAAATAGCGTGAAGTCAGAATGTTTCCCATTAGGGTTTATAGCTCATGTCTGAAAACATTTGGTCTATGGGCTTTCCTAGTGGTTTTTTGCTTTGTTTTGGTTGGGGTTTTGTTCAGTATGGTAATCACTTCCTTTCTCCCTTCACTCCTACACATATTGATTTTATTGTAATTCTCGCAAACAGAGACACAAAGAGTTTACTAATAAAACTGAGTGACTAGGCAGAAACTAGATTTTTTTTTTTTTTAATATGCTGGAAGATTCTTTGAGTGTGCATAAAGATCACAGCTATTTCTTCAGTCAGTTTGTGATCAGGTAAGGGAGCACAAATGAGTTACTCAGCAATCTCAGCAATATTTCAGTTAATATTTCTTTTCAGTGGTAATAGATGGCGATCTGAAAAGTGATCTTTAGAAGACAGTGCACAGTAAACTGGTAGACCTACACACTGTGACAAAAGTCACAGCAGTTAGAAACATGCTAATAATGATTCTTTGAAATTGATGGATAGTTCATCACTGCTTATCAAGTTTTAAAGATTTGCATTACAGATCACAATGGCAGAAAGATGAGAAAAAGGGATAGAAAAGGAAAGAAAAAACAAAATAGGATTCCTCTACAGTGGGATCAGTTCAAAGCTAAGACTCTAAGAAACCTGTGTCCTGATGCTGGACTATGGTGCAAAAATCTGCTCTTCTTTTATAATTAAAAAAAAAAAAGGTATTTTTTGATAAATTATGTTTATGTTTATGTAAAACATAAACATGACATAAAACATGTCTCTGAATTCAGTGCACCTTTTCTTCTTTGACTGGACTGGAGCATTAAAAGTTACCTGAACCTGCATTCAGGGTGATTCCAAGACTTGTCTAGAGCTATTAATTAGCTCCTGTAAATTGTGTACACTCATTTTCCATAGTATCAGCATTTTTTGACACCCTGGATCAAATAATTTGTGACCTGAAGGCAAGGTGTAACTGCAGTAATTGAACTGTGCTGTGCCATGAAGGTCCCCTATGAATGTGGCTGTGTGCTCAGTTTTAACCCTTTAGTGCCAGAGATTAGTTAGCATCCCTATCCTCTCTTTTTCCATCTGTCATTTAGTTTGATCCCATTGGCTGTAGACCCTCTGTTTTTCCGAGGCCTTCCACTTATGCCCTAAGCAATTTATGACTTCTTTTCTCTCTCTTAGCTCCTTTTTTCTCATTTGCTCCCATCCTGTTCTGACTGGATATCTCTCCAGATAATTTGTTTGCTTTAATTCTATTAAGTTCCAGGATTGTAGTTCCAGCTACATCCTGTTAACTTTGACTTTCTCCTTCTATTTTCTGCTGCTTCCTCATGGCATCAGCTTTCCAGTAACGAAGATGTGTTCTCACTTTGCTCAACAACTTTCTTTACCAACTTGTTACACATTCAGATGGACATCTTTATTCTTTCTCATTATGTTTCTCTTATTTAGGAGATCATGTATGCACCTGCAGAACTGTGTGGTGCATACAAACTTAGCACTGGTTAGTTTGAGGGATGTGAGTTAATGCCTGTTATAGTTGGTGATTGATATTGTCTATGATTTCTTTCCTGCCAATAGACATTAGACTTTCTTCCTTTAAAATTAAATCTCAGCTTTCAGAGTGGATATGTTTTTATAGTTCCTTTTTTGTGGTTCAAGCCGTAACAGAAGTACTGGTCAGTGCTCAGCATCCGTGGTTATCAATGGTAATGCCAAAAAAATTTATATTTTGGTAGGTACCTCTCAGTCCAGGTTCACATGAATGTAACTGTTTTGCACTTTAATTTGTGTATTCCTGAAAATGATTTGAAAGCTGGTACATTCTTACCTAGTTTTTAAATAATTACTGAAACCCAAGATAATGTTAGTTGACCTCATTATTTCTTTGATGCAGTATCATGAAATAAATTGAAAACTATTGCACCATACTTCATACCTTGATTAACCTATACTGAATAGCTGAACTCTGCCCTTACTTTCTGTCTCCTTTGAGAGGAAGTATTAAGAGTGAAAGCCTTTTTTTTTCTTGATTCCCATCCCCACTTCCCTTAACAAATAAGTGCTTTCAATCGAGTTGGCTTTGACAGATCTGCTGTCATATATAAAAATACATGAATTTTATTCATACATAATATGTTTATATTTTTCTCCTACTACTCAACTTGTAATAGACCAGATCAAAACTCTGGCTAGCAATTTTGTGGAAATATTTTCTGTATTTTATGAAAAGCTCTTGGAAGCAATCAAACCATTGCACAAAGCTGGAACTTTACCTAGTTGTTAATTGGCAGGTTAAACTTTTATGGGTTTCTGGTACCCTGGCGATACATGACTATTAAAAATTGCAGGTGGTTCAGGGCAAAGGGGGAGGTGAGTTTTTGTGCTAGTAATGTATCATAAAACTATATACTATACTTCATGTGCCTGTTGTGAAAGTGGAGACTTTAATACTTTTTCACAATATAAGCTGATTAAAGAAACTTTATGAATCTCATTAACTAAAGTTTTTCTCTGTGAACTTTCAAAAATTTAACGCTTATGGATAAGTACAGCAAAAATAATTAGCCTCAGTGGTGCCTCCTTTGCTTTAACAAAACCAGTGTGGTATCAAATGTGCTTATTCATTCTGAGCTTAAGTTTGTCCTTTTGAATAAAATTGTTGATGATTTGGCTGTTTTCCTTAATTCTGGCATGATAGAGCATAGGAAGTGAAAGGGTAGTATTGTTGTATGTTCCAACTACAATAAGATACTACAATGTGTTTCACAGAGTCACAAAATCATGGAACTGTTGAGTTTGGAAAGGACCTCTGGAGATCATATACTCTCACCTCCCTGCTCAAAGCAGAGTCAGCTACCGCAGATTGGTCCAGGCCAAGTCCAGTCAGATTTTTTGGTATGTCCAGAGGTGGGGACTCCGCAGCCTCTGTAGGCACCGTGCTCCAATGTTTGACCACCCTCACAGTGAAAGAAGTCTTTTCTTGTGTTTAAATGGAACTTCCTGTACTTCAGTTTATGTCCAATGCCTCTTGTCCTTTCAGTGGATGCTATTGAGAAGAGTCTGTCTCTGTCTTCTTTACAACACCATCCCCAGTCAGAGATTTGTACGCATTGATAGAATTCCCCTGAGCCATCTCATGTCCAGTCTGAACAATCCCAGCTCTCTCAGCCTCTTATATCAGAGGCTTGAATCCCTTCATCATCTTTTGTAGACCTTTGCTCTACTTACTCCAGTATGTCCGTGTCTCTCTCTGAGGAGCTTTATCCCCAGAACTGGACACAGCCTTCCAGATGTGTCTCAACAATGTGGGGAATAGTGAAAGGATCACCTCCCTCAAAAATGTCTAGCTCCCTCAGCACTCAAAGGTGTGTCTCATCAGATCTTATGGTTATGTTTAACTCTTACCTAACCGAATCCTCCTCAGTGGTCTTCAGTGGCCTTTGGTCTTCACTGCTCCAGACTTCCCCACTGGTTCCAGTGGCCTGGGATTCTTGCAGAAAATTCTTACTATTGAAAGCGGCATTGAGTACCATGGCCTTTTCCATGTCGTTTGATATCAGATCCTCTGCCCCTTCAGCCGTGGACCCACATCTTCCCAAATCTTCCTTTTGTGGCTGATATCTCAGTAGGCAGTCTTATTGTTGCCCTCCCATGCCACGTCTGATTCATCTCCAGATGAGCTTTGGCTTTCTTAACCCCATCTGTGAGTGTTTCGGTAGTGCCTCTGTGTTCCCCCAGTCTCCTGTCTCTGCTTCCACCTCTGTTATGCTTCCTTTTTATGTCTGACTTTGGTCAGGACTTCCCTGTTCATCCATGCAGGCATCCCTCTTGCCTTTGCTTGGCCTCCTGCCCCTTAGCTTAGCTGGGCTGTTTATGAGCATGGAAGAGTTGAATCTTGAAAAGCAACCTGCTATTTTGGACCCTTTTTCAGGACCATGTTCCATGGAATTCTTTGAGGCAACCCTCTCAACAGGCCAAAGCCTCTTCTTTTGAAGTCCAGGGTTGTGATTCTACTTATTGTCCTTATTCCCTTTTCTCAGATTTCTGAACTCCACAATGTCATGGTCACTGCAGACAAGGCTGTTCATGACTTTCATCTTCCCCACCAGTCTATTCTTGTTTGTAAATATGAGGTCCAGCAGAGCACCTACCTTTTTCCATTGCTTAAATGTCTGTGTTAGGAAATGACCACCAATGACAGAATCACAGAATCACAGAATCATC
>NW_010449843.1:0-4907 GCF_000710305.1 Buceros rhinoceros silvestris | reverse complement strand
TGGAATAAAACCAGAAAATCTAAAACTAAATGTACTGTCAGTGAAGGAAGATGTGGTGCTTATTATGCCCTGGACAGGTTTGCTACAGATCAGGTCTAAAACTTAATGAAGTAAGTTTTCATTGATTTTGTTGGGATTTGGATCATGGCAAAATGGTTTAAGGCAAGTTGAAGAGGAGATGGAATAATATATATGCATATCACATATAACTGTCTAACATAATAGCAGCACGTAGGATACTAGCAAGTATACTTTGGAATTTTATCAGTATCAGGGAGGACAACTATAATAACAAGGGACCTTATTTTGCTTGAAATCCACCATGTTTATAACACTCTGTAACAGAGATTAGGCGTAAAAACAAATACGCAGCATAACCATTGCTCCTCTAGAGTACCATACAAACTAAATTGTTACTACAGCATTAGTACCATTTACCTTCAAATTACCTGCATAATACAAGAAAGAAAGATTTCTCTAATTCCATCTTGACTTATATAATTCAGACAGACCACCATAAAGCCACTCATAAGTGTATGTAAATGTTTGGGTCTCCATAAAATTCAGCTAGTTAACTACAGCAGTACTGTATAAATTAAAGGAGGATAAGGGGACATAGGATATAAGGGCTTAGGTCTGAACTGACTAGTGCAATTACACCCTCACAAAACAAAATCCGTATTTGTAAGTTCTACCTTGCTTTGGATTTCAGAGGGTCCAGTGAGAGGTATTAAAACTGAAACTAACTCCAGATTTAGCTCTGTTTCTATGTGGGGAGTTAGATATCTCCAAAATGTGCGCCCAGATTACTTCCTCAGTTTGTAAAGCAAGGGAATGCCTTTCCTCTGACCTTGCTTTATCTATGATTTAAAAAAAGAGCTTTTGACTGCAACACAGGGGATCAGGTATTTTAGCTAAGCATCTGGTTACATTCTTAACAATAAAGAGTATTGAAGCCAGTTCTCCACAAAGACATGGTCTAATCACCTTCCCTCCCTTCCCTTCCCTTTATAAAAATCTAAAGAACAGTAAACATTTGGAAAACTAAAGAACAGTAGATAAACTGAGGAGAAGGAGAGGAAGCAACAACAAACCTCAATCTTTCATATAATTAACAAAGTTATCCTCCTGAGAGAATTTTAACTAGCTAAAGATAAATCTTTCCTCCGCTAAATGCCACTTTTATTTTTGACAGAACACAAAGTCCTTTTCATTTCAACAGAGAATTGGACCCAATCTCAATGATCTGAAAATGTTATCTGACCAAGAAGATTAGAAAATAAGTTGCTTTGTGGTGTGCATAATAACTCATCACACCTTTAAACTAAATACTTATTCAAGTTGTATGAAATGTGACAAGCAGAACAACTTTAAAAATTTGTAAGATTATAAGAATTGCTAAGATTAGCCTATTTACATGAACTTCAATGAAAAGCTGTTTTGAATAGGAAGGACAATTGTAGTTTCTCTATATTTTACATAATAGAGAAATGCTATTCTAACAAGAAAAAAGGCTGCAATTCATAACAAATTTACAGTTACCCTTATTTTTAAAAGTTTAATATTCCATCAAAAAGGAAACGAAACTTCAATTTTTTCAACTAAAAACTCTCTCCTCGAAGCAATTCTGTTATAAGAGATACAGAGACCTCACTGTATGTCCTGGTACGTATAGAGCACCTTGCAGCAAAACAACAAATTGTCTCCCATGTAGGTGATACTTCAATTGCTTTCTTTTAATTTTAACAGCTGCTTGGAGGACGGAGAAAGAAGATAAGGTAAAAATACTCTGTCCTATATGGCTTGAAGGGTTATTGCAAGTTAAATATTATTTGAAGAAAGTATCTTATCAAAAGCATGAAAAAGATTTCAAGATTTTTCTACTTCTGACTTTGGTATATTTCCATGGGGAAACATGAACCAATACAGGAAATGTCAAAATGTAGGCGATTTTATGAGATTTAAAAATAGCATCAGGTCTGATTTTATTAAGTTCATTGCTCTAAGTTCACCAAGACTTCTGATGAAAGGTTGCCTTTGTTCAGATTCTTTGTTTAGAAAAAATAGTGGGTTTATAACATACTGTCTTGGACATAATATATTATAGCACCTTTGTAGATTGTAGTATTACTACCTACATATTGAAAGTTCGATTTCTTTTTGATAGTCTGACAGTGATGCTCCATTTTTCTATTATTCCTGATGTTTCATAGAATTTCTTTCCTGGAGCTGTCAAACAACAAGCAACTAGAATCTGTGCATCAGAGCACATGTTTTTCACACCAAAAAGCTAAGGTGGCTCAGGCATGACTTTAAGATTTATTTTTCAGTTAAGAAGTGCACAATGGACACAAAATAAGCACAGAATCTGTACAGGGAATGTCTCACTTCCGTAATTATTTGGCCAATCCCATCCCAATTCAGACTGCTGCACGTCTTGAATGAGCGTGTAACAGACTCGCACAAGTTTTGTTTGTGATCCTTAAAAGCTTTTTGCTCTGTTTTTCCACAGGTTTTTTTTATCCCCCTGTCATGCCATTCTGTGTGTTTCAAGTTTGTACGTAGTTCATTGAGACAAATGGTAGACGTCAGTCACACGGTGGCCGTGGCACAGTAGTTCTCTTATTTCCCTCACTGCTTGAGCCAGGCTGGCTCAAAAAGAAGCTCACCTTGGCTTCTCAGAAGAAGAGTAGCTGCAGTTTGCCTGAGTTTTCGAATATAACTGGACCCCTTCCCCACTTTTCATTTTAGTCCATCTTAAAAAGGCATTTAACTCTGCAATTTCCACAAGAGAAGACAAAAATAATCACCTTCTCTCATGCCACATTAATTCCCATTTTTGTCCCATTTTCCATGTCAGTGTGCTATAATTTTATTGTTATTGATACCACTTAATAGGAAAGATTATTTTCATGCACTGTAGGTCAATAAGCATGTTGTCATTTCTAAATCAGCAAATTAAAAAATACATAAATGTAGAAAATAATTCTTCATGCATCTCCAGCTCCTAAATCAATTCCTCTCTGAGGCAAAGCTATCCTCATCCATGTGGCTGGTGGGCCTCTGTTGAGATCTAGCATATTCCTTATTTTCTTTGGTACTGCAATTATTTATGTTTTATATCTGACATGACTTAAGATTCTTTAATCTCTTTTTCAGGGTGTGTTCCTTGTGGTGTTTTGTGGCCAGATCACTGAAGCCTTGTGAATCAAGTGATGCTCCTGCCCAACCTACCCTCTGAAAGGGTATTGTCATCCTTGTCAGGATGGACAAATACAACAGTTTTTAGCCCTACACTTTTCTCACTTTACATAACTGCTTCCTTCCTTCTCAAAGAGAAAGACGCCTGGTAGGCCAACATCTTTCATTCCTTCTTCTGTTCCTTGCATGAGGAAGCCCTAATGCCCAGGTGATTCCTGAACTGGATGTATGACTTTTTGACACATGTATTTCTCTCCTCAGCACCTGCCACAGCAGGCTGATGTGAAAAAAGCCGAGACTTTTACGGAAAACCTGAATTACATGTGCTCTGGTGGGATGCTGAAAGAATGAGGTCATGTTCTTATCAGTTGTATTTATGGTATTGTGCTCATAACTGAGAAAAAGATATTAATCTGAGGCATGTCCCACAAGCCTGGCTACAGTGGTTTTGTGCTCTACACTACTATTTGCCATTTCTTGTTTGTAGGAGTGGTTGGATAGGGAAGATCATAACCAGGCAGGTAAGGCAGAACAAAATATGTAATTATTGCCATGATTTTTACCCAGTGCAGTGGTTCCCAGGGCACACACAGAGGTCACTGAGGCTGATCTAAGTTATATCAAAAACTATTTGAGCCTTCAGACAACTTGTAACTGAGGGTGCGTAGGGGTTGCCTCACCTCTTATTCTGAATTTGCATTTGCTGCAGTTGTGGAGATCAGACCCAACTGTTTTCTTTGAAGAAAAGCTGGAATAGGAAATGCCATTCAACAGCACGGCCTTGAAAGAGGCATTGTGCTGGTGTTAAACCAGCACTACGCAGTGAAGTAGGAAAATGGGTTGGAGAAATAAAGCCTGCTCTGGCAAGGGAGAGACAAACCATTATTAGCATTTGGATGTCTTGTAATTATTCCTTATTTTCTTCTTCAGTTTTTCTTGAGTACACAGCCAGCCTACCACAGGAGTTTGTCCGAGAGAGAACTAAGGCTATCAGATGCTCAGTACCAAATTGACAATCCTGTCCAGGAGAGGAGCATGAGAAGTTGTTGTCAACAGCTCAGAGAATCCTCCTGGAGCTCCATTCATCTTCTACATCAACAGCACATCATGCACCAGAAGATGAGAGCAGGATAAGGGCACAAAACCATCAGGTTTTGATAGAGCAAAGGTGTTAGCAAAGGAGACTGGAGCACAGAAACAGGAAAAAGCACAGTTTGGCATGGTGGAAAAAGAAGGGGAGAGTAGAATCTGTTGAGTTCTCCAGTAGAGTCAAGAACAGAGAAACATGCAGCTGCAGAAAAAGCAGAAAAGTCTGTAAGAGCAGCACTTGAACAAGGAACAGAAGCACAGTTATTTTACAAATATGTCAACTAGAACATATGAAAACAAATGCAGAAGAGGGAAATCACTTGGTATCTGGTTTTCTTAATTACATAGCAAAAGAGCATATGAACATGAGACTTCAGAGATGGAAGACAAAGCAGTGTTTGTGGTCTTACAGGAGGCAAATGCTAAGGATGAAACGAAAGATCAAGAGTTTACATTGTAAAAAAATGTAGCTGTAGACAATAATCCCAGTGGAAATAACACTGTCAGAAGTAAAGAGCAGAATTCACTGCAGAAATGAGAGACACTGCCAACTCGTGTGTCTTGGAAAGGGCACAAGCTAGGGTGGAGGTGTCCCGGTTTGAGCTGAAACCTCCTGG
>NW_010449842.1:0-4965 GCF_000710305.1 Buceros rhinoceros silvestris | reverse complement strand
TATATAGTAACTATAGATACTATAGAAAAATATGCTAATGCTTTCCACCAATTAATTATACAGTTGATTACATAAATAATTTCTCCTTTGTTTGTGATGCTCAGGTCTTAGTGTTACATTGGCTATATCAATAGCTGTATCACTACTTTCAAAGAAATATACATTTCCTGTTTTTTGGCTTTTTACAGAAAGGACCAGTGGATGAGACCGGTTGGGTTATCAAAAATGTCCTGTCATTGCCTATTGTCAACAAAAAAGAAGAAATTGTGGGAGTTGCAACATTTTACAATAGGAAAGATGGAAAACCTTTTGACGAGTATGATGAACAGATCATTGAAGTAAGCTTAATAGGATTAGAAGCTTTAAGGAGCCATATGATGTTAATAAAAATACTATTTTAAAAAGTAATTTTAAAAGGTCTAAATTTTTTCAAATAGTCTATATTAAACAAATATAAACCCAAATCTCCATCTTCTTCACTGTACAGTTTCTTAAGAATCAGAAAATTTATTTCCCTTTATAATCCTGAAAATTGATGAGATATTTACATTCCAGTAAGAAATAAAATTAAGATATCATTTTATTTTTAATCATTTGACTTTTTAGTGATAGTCAGCATCTCCTAACTAGCAGTGGTTAAGCAGGTATGGCATGCTGCTTGACAGTGGGTATCATGCCTGCGACCATGGGAGTTCCCAGAGCATTCATGATCACATGCACTTGGGCATGATGAGATACTGCACAGTGTATCCAAGTCTGCTCAGCTAACTTAAGCTTCATAAGCCTCAGCGTATACAAAATGGGAACATTGGCCCTTAATGAGACAAAAAACATCGTTAAAAGCTGTGAGGTCCTAACAGAACCTGTTGATGGAAGTTAAAGGCCTCCAACAAGTAGAGTTACACATTGCTTTTCAAAGGGCACTAACCAAAACTGGAACTTAAGAAAAGTAAGTTTGAATTGTTTATTCAATTTTATTGTCATGGTGTCATCTCCACGTTGCTTGGCTTTGTTCCAGACTCTCACACAGTTCCTGGGATGGTCTGTTTTAAATACTGACACTTATGACAAAATGAACAAGCTTGAAAACAGGAAAGACATTGCTCAGGAAATGCTCATGTATCAGACAAAGGCCACCCCTGCTGAAGTTGAATCTATATTGGTAAGTTTCTGTCCACAGTCAGAAAATTAAAGTAGGAAATTTGCTACACAAAACCTGAATTTCTTACTCATTCTTATTTTTAGAAATACAAGGAGAAATTAAATGTAGATAGCCTAGACGAATGTGAACAAAAGGACCTCATCAGGATTTTGGTAAGTCATTAAACTGAAAATTCTGGTGGCGTGTTCCATCCTTATAGAGAAAGTTGTGTATAGCCAAATGCTGATTAATACAATCCATTTTAGCTATCAGTTCCAGATGCTAGATGGAGTTGATTTAATTATTTGTCTTCAACCTCTTCACTCGTCCATATCCAGAACCCACTGTTACCTATAGGAAAACATTCTGTCCCAAACACGTGTCAACAGACTTGGATAGTCAGTTATGTAGAAACATTTATTTGGATTAACACTTAAAGTGTTTAACTTCTTTAAATATCCACAGGGACAGTACTATACTTACAATTGAATTAATATATTTTCAAAAATAAAAGAAGGGACATTGATGTAAGGTCACTTTCATTCTGAGTCAAAGAACATGTGTAGGAGTGTCCAGTGGAACTAACCTACTTTCAGATTAATTTTCCTGCATTTTCTTAGGCAGAGAAATTAAAAAACACTGATCAGTGACTTCACAGTGATGAAAAAGATTTGATCTAATCAGTCAAAACTCTGCTACTACTAAAGGAAAAACGAGTCACCTTCTTTTCCAGACTGTGCTGTCCTCTGGCTGCTTTAGTATTTCAATCTAGAAAGGAAGTGCCTTTTTGGAGGAAAACTCCTGTTTGTTTCCACTGAATGGACTTTGTTTTTTCTTGTGGAGCAGTCCTGGAGCATGTGTACTGGCTTGCTTTATGTGAAACAAAACACAGATATGTGCTCCGGGAAACACTGAATTAACTCCCACTGTTAACGGATCAAAATAGACCTAGGCTGAAGAAAAAAGGTGAAATACACACAAATCTGGTGGCTTGCAGTACCAACCACTTCACATATTCCCTCTTACTACACCACATTTGCTAATGTAGACATAGCCATAGGGAAAAGATCTCACTAAGGTATTTTTAGTTATGTACATGCGCATGGTGTTAAGGTTTTACTGACTCCCACAAAACAGATGCTCACACAGCTTGCAAGTGGTGAAACCAAAAAACATCAACAGTCCATGCATAGCTTCACATACCTTTTAAAGTAAATTTAGTTTAGCTGCATGAAGAATTGCAAAAATTAATAGATAAACATTATAAATACTATCTACTGGTAGAGCAAGAAGTGATTAGTACAGACTTCAAATGTAAAAACATAATACTGGTATGAATTTTTAGAACTCCAAAATGCAATTAAAATGAGTTCTCTCAACATTGTGGAGTCACAAATTCAAAGGTCTAGTACCTCCTGCAGTGCCAAGGCTACATGCAAATGCTTTATCCTATTATAAGACCTGGAATCTCAGATAGCTAATGGGATAAAGCAGGTGTTTCTAGATCTGATGATTCACAAAGTAATGGGTCTTAACACACCACTGCTCCAGGTTTCCTTGTCCTTGACCTCAGTTCAGAGTAGATATAAAGGAAAAACCCAGGGTGAAAGAAATATATTTGCATGGATATTCAGCCTTATTTGTTGAAATATATGCATACATTCATTTTTTTCCTTATCCATAGAATGGAGATAATTTTTAGACTACTGTGGAGGAAGGCAGTCATCGTGATCATATAATCTATTTTTCAGTGTTGCATCAGACTTTGCTGAATGAATTCTTGTTTGGAATGGGGCATATTCTTTAAAATATAACAGCATTCTTCCTAGCCTTTGAGATACACAGATGAAAAGTTCACTAATGTAATTATTACCAGTTAGGCTGTTCAACGTGAATCTGAATAACATATACAAAATAGGCAATTTAAATTTAATTCAGACTTCTTAACTTTTGGATCATCTGAATTTTAGATTTTAGTATACGTTTTATGGAGGTTCTTCAGAACACAGAATGCCCTGAATGTCATCCAGACAACTTCTCATGAAATTTAGTATATGGGGGAAAGATTATGCAGTTATATAGTCCACCACTTCTGGAATGATCCGTTATTTTTATCAGTGGTCAGGATTGTTCAGAACAGACTGTTGTAAACTACAGAAAGGCAGTTACTAGGACAGAATCACCGTGAACTACAGCACTAGAAAGTAAACGACTCCAAGGGATTTGAAGTAAGCTATAATAACCATGAACACAATAGGCTTTGTGCACTTAAGCATTGTAACAGTTTTTACTCTATGCATACGCTGAGATCATTCTAGAGCTAAGCAGTCAAAAATTTACTGCAAGCAGACAAACAAGAACACAAATGAGATTTGTGGGTTTTTATGTCTGATCTTGTAGAATTTTCCATTTCACTTGCATATGCCGAATCAGCTTTATAGGTTTGTCTATTAAGTATATATAGGCTGTCGCAGTCAAACAGAGACTGTCACAGGAGACAGGGTAAGACAGACTAATTTTAAGAGCTGGTTGTGGAGCAGAAACGAAACACCAGCACTCCAGAGGTATAAAATATATACAGGAATCTTTGCTTGCCTAGAGTGTCTCCAAGAGAAGGCAAGGTTATGGGTAGGTAAGCATGCAAGCAAGCCTTCTGTTACTAAAAAAATGTTGTTGTTATATTCTACTGTAAAAGTAAGAAATGCTTTTTTCTAGATAGGTTGGTTTTGGTCACTATATTCATCCTTATTCATCAGATTCAAAAGGGAAGAACAACATTTAAAAGAACAACTTTCTTGTGAAAAAGATGAACTACGGCCTTGAGACCAGGCTAAAAGTGGGAGAATCATAGAGTTTTATACCAGGAAGGAGAATATTCCAAGGCCTGAGATTTCTGAACTAAGGAAATGTTGAGATGATGCCAACAGATTGTGTTGGAATGCAGAGTAGGAAGAAACACGGTCTGGCCAAGGCTTTTATCTATCCTCTTTGAGAAGAAAGCCAGCAGCATCACTCTTGCGTTTGCTAACTTCATACCCATGGGTTTGTGCTGACACCTGAGGCCTCTGAAGGCACAGTAAGTGTACTGTGCTCAGGCAATGTTTCTACTGAACTCAGAAAAAAAAACTACAGATGTTTTTCCAACTCTGTTCTTGCAAGGAAAACCTTTGTGTTTTTGGCTTTTCCTAACAGAAAGAAGAATTACCTGATCCAAAAGATCTAGAACTATATGAATTCCGCTTCAGTGACTTTCCCGTCACAGAGCATGGTCTCATAACTTGTGGAATACGACTCTTCTTTGAGATAAATGTTGTCGAAAAGTTCAAAGTCCCAGCTGAGGTCTGATTTATTTTGTCTTGTTTATATGTATTTATTCTAAGAAATATAGTTGACTGTAGGTACTTTAACACAGAAGTAGGCAATATTAAAATATTAGTAGTATGGATAACAATCTTCTGTTCTTAATTAAATGTTTGAGTATTTGTCACACAGACTTAAAACTAATCCTGAAACTGTGTGAGCTATGGAAGGAATTAAATCAACATGAATTTACATAAGAACAATGTGTTGTTTCCATGTATAATTCACTAAAAAGCAATTACTTTCATAGAACTTGCACAGCAATTTCGTAGTATATTTAGGTAATTTTATATGAATTCCGTATTTTTTTTCCATTAACAGCACAGTCTTAATCACCTCTGTTTATAATAGGTCCTTACAAGATGGATGTACACAGTCAGGAAGGGTTATCGAGATATCACTTACCATAACTGGCGACATGGATTCAATGTGGGACAAACAATGTTTACTCTTCTGATGGTAAT
>NW_010449841.1:0-4702 GCF_000710305.1 Buceros rhinoceros silvestris | reverse complement strand
AGGTGAGTTAAAGTGGAAGGGAGGAATTAAGGGAGAAGCCATGCACACCTGTGTAATTCATTATCAAAGCAACATTTTAGTAAGAGCTAGCAATAAACACGAAATAGAAACATCTTTAGTTTCTACAAAAACAAAGGAGAAAGGCATTTATACAGTTTGGGGTTTTTTTAACCTCCTTGCTTTTTCAATGAGATTTGTGTGTTTAAATCTCTTAAGTGTTTCTGAAACTCTCACTTGTAATCACATATTTTTCCATTATGGAGATTTTATCACTTCCTCCCAAAACAACTGATCATCAGGTACTACTGGAAACAGAACACCATATGACGCATATCATTTCTCCAACTGGATACAGCATTCTCATCTTCTTTTTTATTTCTCATAAGTGCATTTTATGATGCAAAGTGAGCCAAAAAGGAAACTGGATTTTATAATAAAATGAATCATATTATCAAAGAAGTAATGAAATGATGGATAGAAACTTTTCTTTCATATATGTGTGCACAGACCACGAGTTCTGAAAGCCATCACAGAGTATTTACGGCAAGACCTAAAAACGTCACCTACGATAAAAACTAGGAAGCTGTATTTTGTAACCAAATTGTAGAAAAAGCATCACATCAGTTGTCTCAACTATATTCTCACTGCTATTTACATTACAGCACACCCTGAAAGGCTTCAGCCAAGGTTAGGATTGCTATATATTATGTCCCTATCCAAACACATACACAAGCACACAACTGTATCTATGTATATAATGGGATTTCAGTATGTCTAACAAAAGACAGCTCCTGTTCTACATACTTTTAAAAAGAAACAGTGATAGCACCCAAGTACTAGAACAGAAGTATCATCCTAATTTGACAAAACCAGTACTGACACAGCAATGAAGTAAACTACCAAAGTTCACATGAAAAGCAGAGCAAGAGAACTAGGTCAAATTTTCTAATTCCAGTTAGAGCATATTAACCAGACAATCCTCCTGCATTCCTTTCCCTTATCATCAAATAACACAGATGTAAGATGCCTGCACCTAACACTCATTCACAGTAATACTGGTGGCTAAAGAACATTTAACAATTCTCCAAGAAAAAGCAAGAAATACTTTCATTCTTTACCATCAAGCATTCAGGAAGGCAGCATTGCTGTTTTCACTTCTTCTCTGCCAGTTCCTATCAAAGGCCTACCTAAGGAGGGCTTCAGTGAACAATTTATTTCACAAATGAAGCAAGCTAGGAACTCAGTCACCTCTAGCAGCTGGTTGTTAAGACATGAGAACTAAAAGATTGCTTTAGCTACTTCACCCTTAAAACAAAAACCAAAAGTATCACGGAGTGCTACTAGAACAGCTGGCAAGAGAAAAAGTCACAGCTAAAGTCAAAGTACAGCACTTCTATATGTGAGCAGACTTTAAGAAATGGAGGATTAACTGAAGAAACATTACCAAATCTGCCACAGACATTTTCATCTACACTGGAAAAAGCATGCAAAAAGAAGAAAGAGTGGCAACATAAGTGAGCGTGTATTTTAACGAAGAAAATCAGAAATGCTCCAGGAAATGATGGAAAAGCGAAGAGGTGAACCAGAAACTAGGTTAGAAAGGAACATCTCCCCAGAGCTCTAACAAATCCATTACAAGACCCTAGGGAGACGTTAAAAAACAAGGAGCTTTTGTAGCAATGTTTAAGACTCCTTTATGTGACACAGTGCATATATTTACCAGGAAGAGTAACACAGCACACTGTAACTAAAAATACAATTGCATACTGAAAGAAGTTAAGATGACAAAGCAGCATTTGATCAAAGGAACACAAAAGATAAGATACAAATGATGTGAGAAAAACTGATACGGATTTATTTCAAAGAACAAGGAAGAAACCACAGAGAGAGCTGGAAGAAAATATCACAGAGGTTATACTCACAGTTTAGCGAAAAGCCTAACACAGCATAACAGCAAAGCACAATCTGCAACAAGCAAGCAAAAAAGCCAGCTACCAATGTGTATGGTAGGTGCAGAGGAAAAACATCTAACTGGATACTTTTATGACCTATTTTGCCCATTTTATATTAATGATAGCTTTCTGATCACTTTGTGTTTATATCCAGGCAACAGGACCCACCACGCATGTAAGAAATCAGGATGCTATTAATGTATCTTTAATCTGGGGTAGATAATTTTTTTATGGAGGCAATAAAGAATCCCAGGCCTTGTTCTCTCCCCACCAATCGGAAAAAACCCCCAAAACTAAACATCCCACTCACACTCCGGATGTGGTCAATACAGCAGCAAACTACTCTCATCACACAAATTATCATGTGGTTAGTGCCAATTTCATTTCTATCGTGTGATACAAATACTTACAGTCTGAGGACTGAAAAATATCAGTAAAAGTTGGCAGGAACTGGGTAACTGGGATAATTCATAACCTCCTCAACTTGCTTCCCAGCACGTCTGCAGAGTCCTAAGAAAAGGGGGTGGCGCATGGGTCAGATTAACTTTTCTGCTATTGTGGAGCTGATCTGTTGCCCAACCTTCTCAGCTTTGAGTGAGATATTACAGTTCTTGCTCTCAGCCTCTCTCTCTCACACACAGCTTTTAATTTAGCAGCATCAGAATGCTTCACGGAAGGAAATTTTAAAAGGCCTCCCAGTAACGATAAGGTAACGCATGCAAACAGCTAAATGGCAGTGGGATTTTCTGACTCATGCTAGAGAGTAGTACACCGACCCCAGCTAAATACAGAATCTATCCCCTCTATCCAAAAGAAATGCCTGTACGCTATTAATATCACAAGATGAAGCTCAGCTGTATAAATAAAACCTTGCATTTCAGCTAAGTCTTCATCATCTCTCTGGCATCCACAACCTTCTCCACAACAAAACTCTCAGGAGGGCCTTCAGCATAGGTTTTTCATAGCAAGCCTGTTGCTCAAATACACTGGACAGGAATGCAGGTCTGATTTTATTAACTCCTCTCGACAAGTTAACATTTATGAACAATTAGGTTGGAATTAAGAAAAAAAAAAAATCAAACAATGACATTCTGAAGGAAATGCTCAAGTAAGTATTTGCAAGTCAGCATGGTTTAAAATGGAAACATACTGGCTAGAAGTCAAGGGGGCCTGCGTGCTCTTTCAAGAGACTCTCTGGTGTGCTCGATGACCTCAAGCACATCACTTGATCTTTCCCACATTAAAAAAAAAAATCTACTTATATGACCTTCCCAGGTATCTCACTTTGAACATTAAAAAAATAATTACATTGTAAATCCTTCTCTTATTATTGCTGCTGTTACTATGGGGGATGGAACTGGCATCAGCAAACAGGCAGGACATAATTTAATTTTCTTCAAATATTTATTATGCAACAACATAGCCATCTGTCTAACACTCACTATATTTAGTTTCTGTCTTAAAAAACACAGGCTAAGAAAATACCAGCTTCTGCTTCTCACTTCCACATATTCTTCCCAGCTACAAATGCAGGTCCAATATTCTTTCAAGTGTCGCACACAAGAAATTGCAGGAAAACAGACAGAATTTCAGCTTGGATTAATACAATTTCAACCACAAATTTATTCTTCAATATATCAAAAACAGAATCCCTAGTTTTAGCAGTATTAAATAAATTTTAATTTCAGCGTTGAGGACAAAGGACAGGATATGAAGGAAAAGGATGAGACGAGAGGAGAAAGATGGCAATAAAGCACTGTGCACAATGCCCATATGCTAAAAGATGTAAGAATATAACATATCTATACAGAAAAAGTAACTTTTCAGTAGCATTAATTTCTCTCTACTACATTATAAAATAAACCGTCATTCTTAAGTAGCAGCTGTTACACAAAGGTGCCTTTGGCACCTAAATGTATTATGTTCAGACACTTCTATGAAAAGCCTTTTCTTCTCTCCATTTGCACTGTATTCTCCCACCAGCCTGTATGCAAAAATCTTTATCTAACAGGACTCATGTCATTATCACCGGGACTTGGAGATAATACAAGTCAAGGAGGTAGCAAAAATCTAAACTAATTAAGACACACTGTGTGAATTTGGTAATGAGGAAAACAAAAAGAACCAGAAGGCACCCATTAAAATACACTCATCTCCTTTTGTTCTTCCCTATTCCCTCCTCCACTATTCCAGTCCTGAGATCATGAACTGCTCCTAGCGCACATCCTGGCAGCAGCATCCCTTATCCCACCAGTTCTGGTCCACCAATGCAATTCCAACATACAGAGCTCAGCCCTAACTGGGAGTACACCTTAATTTTCTACAGCTACTTACAAACTGGGATACCACATCAGGTCAACCATGCCTCTCTCGGAGGCCAGTATCTGACACTGCAATAAAGAAGGACATTTAAATTTCTTTTCAGATTTTCTGTTGTTGACAAGTCTTCCTCTGTTTTCACACAACCAAAGAATAACATATTATAATAGCGATACACTGATAACATTAATTACTTTATTGGCATTTGATGGTTGAATGGATAGTGAACAATAACTCCGTAAGTGTATTTTGCCCGTCAACTACGCATTTCTTGACGTGTCTTTTTGCTCATGCACTGTAGGTTCCAAATATGTGAATGTCCTGGTTTGAGATAAACAGGGTTAGAGTTTATCTTTGATAGACACATCAGACAGCAAATGGCGTATTCCGCCCGTAACACTAACACATCTCACTGGTTGTGGAGTTTTTGG
>NW_010449840.1:0-4671 GCF_000710305.1 Buceros rhinoceros silvestris | reverse complement strand
TGTTGCCCCTTGTCTTCTCCATGTGGCTCCCTGAAGAAAGAGCCTCTGTCCTTTTTGTAGCTGCCCTTTAGGTACTGGAATACTGTGATGAGGTCCTGCCTGAGCCTCTTATAAATGTTTTTTTTAATATATGTTCCTGTTAAAACAAAAAAGGGCAAGATGTAAATGCCTTTTTGACTTACATTTCTGCATAATAGCTACAATTCAGTAAACTTTGGAGCTCTTTCTTGATAGGTTCTTCACATTTAAAAGCAATATCAGCAATGTTGGGGGTTGGTTTGCTTGGGTTTTGGTTTTTTGTAAGCATGGTTATAATGTTGTTACAGACTTCACACGCTTGTGTGGGGGGGGTGATTTTGGGTTGTTGAACTGGTGTGCTATGGTTCTTGAAGTAGAGACAAAGAAATAGGTGGCACTCCTTTGCAGGAAGAAACAATTGTTCCTGCCCTCCTGTTCAAGTCATACCTGCTCAGGCAGGGCTGAAAGCTTTAGAAGTCTGTAAGATGCAACTGGAAAGAGTCAAGGAGATGGGGTCTTTTCAGCTTGGAGAGCCTGAAAAACAGGTGGAAAGTGCAGAGATCAGATAGCCAGGTCTGAGATACAAGGGAAAGAAAAGTTTCCTAGGGCTTGAATGAGATATTGCAGTGTTTCTCACCACAGCTGACAGCTAGTGAGTTGGCTGACACAGAAACAAGAACCTGCCTGCAAGGATAGAATAGATAGAGCAAATGACCGTGTGTTTAAACTCTGTCTTTATTTTCTTTCTGGCCTAGACACCTCAAAATGTCCATCTTCTTAAAACATCTCTCTTCTTCATAACCTAGCAGAACTTGGCTTTAACTTTAAAAGCATTTTGTCATCTTGAGTAGATGCCTATAAGAGGTAGTCAAAACAGATTTGTTCCAGGTTTCTTGCTAATTTGGGGGTTGCAGCTATAATGGGAAAGGTGGAGGGGAAAAGACAATTCTGTAGCTATAATAGACTTATCCAATTATGTCATATGAGCAAATCAATAACTAGACTACAATAAGCTGTTGGTTTTTTTCTAAGCATACAGGGTAAAATGGTAGGTGTTAACTTTAAAAAAAATAAAAGGAGCTCTAGAGAAAGTTATTGCAAAGACAGTCCAAAATGGTCCAAAATCCTGTGACTGGCTTTAAAGATAAATGTCTTAAAAATACTAATCTGCAGGAGGAGGATTCTCTTTACAAACCTTCAGGCTTCTGGGCCTTTAAGATATATTTGCTGCACACTTTCAAACTCTTCTCTGCAGGAAAGAAAGCTCCATCTCCTTTCAAAAAGGAAGATTAATATTCTTGTCTTTGGGAGCTTGGACTTTAATTAAAAGCTCAGATATCCACAGACCACCAAAATCATGGCAGTTGGGGGCAATTCAGTTGTGTGTCAGGTTTGCATTTTGGTTTGTTGTTGGTTTACTTCTTTTAACGAAAGTAAACCCAAGTCCTAAACTAATTAGTAGGTTTTACTTGATAATAATGGAAGGGATCATTTTTATGTACAAATTCAGTGCTAAAGTGCTATATACAGAAATCAGTGAGTTAGGAAATATATTATTAAGTCAAAATATTTCTATATTGCAAGCCTCAAAGATCATGATGAGATAAAATCTGGAAGAATTTAAAAATACAAAGTTTAGTGGGAGTTCAGCTTACATTTAGACTCTTGAACCTTTACACTTGTTGTCAATCTTGTTTACACACGGGATATGTTTGAAATTTCCTCTTTTGAAAAAGGTTGCTAGATTACTTGTATGACAGCAGAAACTTGTGCCTTAGAAATATGAAATGAGTAATGATTCCATTACAGATTGGGGGAAAAGTGGAGATACAGCATAAGATACGGTAGGAAAAATTTGAACTTCAATCTTGAAGACCAGACTTGGTTTGTATTAACACAGTACTATTATACCTTTCTAGAATTTCCTATATTGTCTGTATGGTGCCTTATTTCTTTTAAACGCGCTGTTCTGAAGTTTTTCAAAGTATTGAATCTTTTGCACTAAGACAAATCTCGAACAGTAGCTCTTCCTGTGAAAAGAATTAACAGGGTGTAAAGTCTTGTCAGACAGACAAGAGTCTCTCAAGCTCCTGACCATCAGCAGCCTTAAAGCTTCAAGCTTCAACAGTACTCCTGTCATTAAAGCAGTGTAGGATTTTTTACCCTGTCTTTCTTGGGAAAAGACATCTGTAATCAAAGTGTGTCTGTCTTTCTGTCTGCAAATCAGTCTTAAGTTTCTTTCAACTGAGTTAACGAATTCCAAACAAATTTGACAGCATAATAGCAGCATCAAGTGCTTTTCTCTAAGTTTCTCAACAAGAGGTGGACAGGTGATAGAAAGAGAACCTGTTTAGCACTGCCAAGGAAGGGAAAGCTGTGACCTGAAGCTTATGCTTTACTGAATACTGTGGAATACCAATTGAAGCTCAGCTATATGACATTTTTTTCCCAGTTTCAACACTTGGGGAACTCTGTTTCACAAATTCCATTGGTTTTGGTTTTCTTTGTTTGGTTTCTTTGTGGATTTTTTGGTTGGTTGTTGGGGTTTTTTGGTTGGTTTGGTGGATATTTTTGCAGAAGCTCTTGTAAAATATCATTGTCAGATGCTATATTACTGTGAAAGCATGGTCACATCTTCTGTAAAGCAGCACACTCGTCGCATTCTGGAAGAGAAGTAGTCTGGTTTTCCCATTTGTTTTCCTGTGGTAAATTGTGCAAAATAAGATGGAGTGTTACGGTCAGTGGCAGGTGTGTTGTGTGGTGTTTTACACAGCCATACTTGTCCAGATGCCCTAACTCAGGGTACTGTTGTAGCATACAACACAGGTCCAGCTTCCTTTTAAGGAAATCAAATCACATTAGGAAAGGTGGACATTAGATCTAGAGTGTTGCATGTTTGGGTGATCTTCCAAACCAAATTTTTTTACCTGTCTTGCAATTCAAGCAGAGTAAAAATGTGCCTGCAAAATTGATATTTATTTCAGTTTACTTTTAGAGGCAAATAACAACCCAGGTATCTAAAAAATAGATGCCTGAGTTGTTCTGAGTTTCCCTTAGATTCCCTCAACAATCAATGAAAGACAATCATCTCAAGACACAGGAGGAACCTAGATAACCTGCTTCAAGTAAATAATTTGCTCTAACTATCCAATTAACTTTGACAGCTAGTTTTAGGAGATTTAAGTCTCTTTCTGCTTGTATGAAACTCCTCTGAGTTGTGCAGTCATATTTGTAGTGCTGCTGGCGATTGTGTTTAAGCTGCCTGGCTGGGGTGTGGTGTTCTGAAAGGTGACGAGGTGACATGCTGGCCTTTTATTCTCTCAGTCTACTGCTCTGCGCATTATCCATCTCCATCTTCTTTGAAAAGAGGTAACACAGATACACAGAGCTCATCTGCAGTGTTTATCTTAAATTGAGGAAAGTAGTGGTTGGTATCCAGTTTTTGTTTTCAGCAGTAGGCTGCTGTAGTGCATGTTTGTACTGGTAACTGTCTAGTGAAATATTTGAGTTGCGAAGAGGAGGAAAAATACACTGGCCATTTCTTTGTGGTATAAACCCTTATGTTCTGGTACTTTCTAAACTCATTTTTGCTTGACAAAATGCATTTAAAACTAAAAATACATTTGAATTCCACTGTATCCTTTTCTGTCTCTGGATAGGAACACCAACGTGTCTGGCAGGGTTAATAGAAATGAGTATACTTCCTTACTCACTGTGTGAGCATCGTGGTTTTGACTTCAGAAGCAGCTTACTTCCCATTCTGATCATGCGTGGGATCTAGAGCTGGAAACAGTACCAAGCCAAAGAATATTTCTGATTTCACTGTCTTCTCATGTAAGTCACTAGGGCTATATAGAAGTACTGTGTTTCTGAGGGTTTTGTGCTTTGAAATGTTCTGTCCTTGGCTCCACATGAGGATTCAGTGTGGATCTGAACTCTTCCTGACATCTTTTCCTAAAGTTCTTTAAGTGAGATGGGGAGTGTATCTATGTACTTTGTCATTATAGTATGGTTGATTACTTTTTCACAGAGGCGAAGGCAAAGATAGAGGTGAAGAAAGCTGTAGAATCTTCACATACGCTGAAAACCTGCTGTTACATCTGTAGGTGAAATGGCAGGTGATTGCTTGAAAGTAACATCTCTCTCTGCCCTGCTGCTGATCTGGTCTTTTATGCAGTGGAAGAAAAAAACCAGTAGCTATCAAGTATAGATGTGCAGTCTAAAGCATCAACCTGTGATGCTTCATCCTCAGTTCTGCATTCCCATAGCACTCAGTGATCATCGACAAATGCTTTTCACCAGCATGCAGCTCTCCTTGAGTAGGGAAACTGATAGATGACAGAGGCAAGCGAGGAAGTCTGAGGAAAATGAATAAAAGCCACATCTCTGTTAAAGAAGGGAGGATAGAAGAAAACAGAAAATCTGTTAATTGACAAAGACAAAAGAGACTGGGAAGGAAAAGTGGGATAACTGACACCCTTTAGCCACACGTTGAATAAAAGAGTTCAAAGGCCTCAAGAGAAGGCCCAGCAGCGAAGAACAATTCTTGCCAAAAAGCGGTGAACTACAATGTTAGGATCTGTGATAAGGTGTCAGGAGAGCTTCCCCGATCTCTGTTAAGGAGCCAATATATTTAAACAGAATTTATTAAAA
>NW_010449839.1:0-4773 GCF_000710305.1 Buceros rhinoceros silvestris | reverse complement strand
GGCCGGATGATGATTCTGTGATTCTGTAATAAAGCTTATATTTTTCAAATATTACAAAATAACTTTGTAGAAAACATTGGTATTTTCAATACACATTAGTAAAGTCCAGATATTAATTACAGAAGATATTCCACTGCTAGAATACTGGAGAGGACTTGCCTCATCTGGAGAAAGTGGTCTGGTCAGTAATATGTTTTGCAAAGTTTCATATTCCACCTGCTAGCAGGATTAATTACCTTCAGAAACAAGGTGGGAAAAAGTTGGTTTTGAAAAGAACAGTGGTTTTGCACAGGAGTACGTTGGAATTTGCTGAGAGTAGATGCTGGGTACAAACCAACAATGTCAAATGATTGCCAACAGAACAGAAACTATTATTTTACTGGAAGGTATAAATAGGAGTCCATATATAAGGTAAGTGAAGCCCACTTTCCTGAGTGTCAAGAGGCCTCCACTGGTTCTCAGGATCATTTTTTTCCAATTCTGAGTACTACCACACATTTTTAAAAGAAACATATATATATAAGAGGTCCAGAGGTAAGCAGTAAGAATAGTTCAAAAAATAGAAAGCCTGGAGAGCAAAGATTATCTCACTGGTTAGTGTGGCTAGGACGTAACTGGAGGGAACAACTGTCTTCAAATATATTAAAGATCACTGCAAATAAGATAACAAAAAACTGTTCCATGACAGATAAAACAGTAACAGTCTTAAACTGAGACAGAAATTGTAAGACATGAGCACAAATGGTAAGTTAAAGTTACTAGAATAGCCTGACTTTAGAGCGCTTGCCTCTTTGAAATCTTGATGGGGTTTTTGTGTATTTAAAAAGTCATGTGTATGTGCACATTTGAAAGAAAATACACTGATTCATCCATTATGTTTTCGCTTCTCTTTTTGAATAAGTGGAAATATCTATCACTGCTCTAACAAGCATGGATTCTTTTTCTTAAAAATGATTCATTAATCCCATCCCCAAAATCCTAATTAGGTACTTTGAAGTGTTTCTATCTGTAACACTAATTTTCTCAATTCTTTGAAGACAACCAGCTCTCCTTTGAAAGAAATTAGTATTTTTCCCCTTTGCAAGAGCCCCAGAGGTTAGTGTTTCTCACAGTAACACTCAGTTTATTTTGTATCTCACTGCCTAAATATGCAAGATATTTTGAGAATATGATTTTTTTTAAAATCTTGTTTTCTATTTTACTTATGCATTCAGAATACATTAACCCGAGCAAGGAGATTTTTCTTCTTCTATTTCTCATAAAAATCTATCTCCTCTTCAGTGGCAATATGACCCTTAATTGTTACCAAATGAATAATACTAGGAAAATTACAGCATATCTAATAACTGACTGTACAAGCATTAAACCAGACCGTTTCTGTGGCCACAAGGTAAACATACTTCATGCTACAATGCACAAACACCACATCACAGCTTCTAGGGGCTAATATCTCAAATTCACCATTCAGTTTCTCCCAGTCCAACCCCAGTTAACACTAATTTTCATCTTATGTAACTCTGTTCATTGTATATTAACGTTTGCTTAAATGGATTAGACAAGATGTTACCTCAAAGAGGTAACACCATCAGCACCATTGCTTTGAACAGGTACAGAGATAACACTAAAAGTAAGATATTCTTTATTTCCCAGCAATACTGCTGACCATCTCTAAGTAGAAAAATGAATTTTTCTAATGTAATATTGTTTAATAAAAAATTCAATAAATAGTTTGATTCTCAAATCTACCGTGATTTCACTAAAGCGTAATACACTGTGCATTTTAAAATAAAATACAAGGCTGCTCCCTAGAATGTTTTCCAGTAGCTGACAGTAATAGCTTCCAGAAAGTTTCTGAAGAGTTTACTTAATGTTAATGACAAGATATGGCATAACAGTTCGTTTCTTTGGAAAACTCAATCTAGTAGTCTAGTACACTTCTATATTTTACATTTCCTGTGACACTGTTTGATTTTCAAACTCTAAGATACCAAACCAAGCTAAATGTCTTTCTCAAAACCTCTTTTTGCTTTATAACCTTATACATGGAGCTAAATATACAGACATCTATTTAGTGTTAAGAAATCTCTTATCTGTAACACCCAGGCACAATGTGTTAGGTGTGCTTTCCTCCCCATTATCAATATTTTGTTCTTTCAACATACTTTCAGGTCAGAAAATGTATTTTTGTCACAGGGAAGAATTAGGATTCATAATACACCTTGGAACATTTAAATATAAAATTTAGGTGAACTTCAGGGCAGGAAAAAAAAAGTCAGTTAGCTTTGGCTGAGGGCGGATGCTTCTCCAAAGACTGAATGAATTGTCCTTGGAAATGCCTATTTCCTGCCGATGATCAAAGAATCAAACTCGTCAAACAGCTAACGCTAGACACCTTTTGAACACAAATAGTTCGGTGAGCTGAATTCCACCAGCGGGTTCTTCATTTTTCAGTTTCTGACAATTTAGAGGTCTTATTTCTACGGCCTCAAATCTAACATATCTCATCTGAGTGCTCATTTAATCTGACAATTCATATTTTCTGAGTTTAGATTTTCTTCACAAGGATACCAAAAAAAAAAAAATCAAAGTGTATGTTTTTAAAGATTGCTCTCCAGCGGTTTTCTGCACATTACCATCTTCCAAATGCCACAGCAGCTACCCAGTGGTATCACCATTTACTAAGTATTTTCACTTCTAAAATTCTGAAGTATTTTTACAATGCTTTTCTAAGGATTTGGAAATATTCTGGGCTTTAAGAAATTTAAGGATGGCAGTTTATTCTTTGATAAGCACCTGTAAAAATATAAATAAAAATCCAAATTACAGTAAATTGAACATTGAATTATAGGATATAAGTGTTTATGAAATTATGTCCAGTTCCTATATAAATACATACAATGAATAGCAAATCTTTCTTTAACATGATTTGTACAAAAACCTAAAAGCACTTGAAGTTTCCAGAAACAACAGCAACAAAGATCTAATTTTTCCAGTAATTCCAGCCAAGCCTATCAGAAACTAATTATTTTCTTGTTCCTTTTTTTGTGTTGTTCTGGGATTTTCTTTGCTCAGCTTTGTCTCCTTTTGCAGGACCCTGGAAGGTGGTTACCTTCCAGGCCGGCTTGCAGCCTGAGGACTGGATTTTCTTCTGATGTGCTCCTTGATTCTTCATTTAGACATCTACAAAGCCACTTGTTATTTGATGTTTGGGTGGAGTCAAGTTAGAACTAGCAAGCTGCAAAAGTGGTAGAGCCATTTGTGCACCACAGTTTGCCCCAGAATAAATTAGCATATCCTGAATATATGCCAGAGAGTAAAAACGCACAGGAAACCCAGCAACAATCAGCTACTCTTTCTTCTACAAGACTCTATACTGCACCTTCCTAAACTAGCTTCAGGAAAACTTTGTCTGCTCTCTCCTCCAATTCCAAAGAGAGTGGCTCACTGGAGAATAGTAGTATACTTGCTTCAATCAGTGCTGCTCACTGGACCTCTGTGGCGGTTCATGGCTGCTTTTAACAACCTCTGATGATAGTTTATTAACCTGGCTTAAGTGCTGTTTCGTTCTGACAGAGTAATAAAATCCCCCTGCTAATTCAAATATCAGCTTTAACTACTGTGTTATAATTTACACTGAGCTGATGACAACTCTGAAATTTTGGTGGAAGGGAAAATCAGAAATATTTTGTCAAGATTCTGCCATTTCTCCTTATAGATGTTTCTGTGCAAACTAAGTATGTCTTATTCTGTAACTTAGAAGGAAGTTAAACTTGCTCTTTGTATAACAACTACACTGAAAGAAAGAATAAGACTGTAAGGATCTATTTTCCAACCTATGCTTTGCCCCACTACAAACAGATGCATCTCCCTTTGGACTTCCACAACACTAACTATAAACTATAAATAAAGAGTCCAATTTCAGCTTGCCTTTTATTTTTTTTTAATCCTCACATCAGAATTTATAGTTTGCCAGTTTTTATCAATGAACTTTTCCTAGATGATATTTAATTTTGTAATAGCCAAATTAATACCATAATAAATGGAACAAACTCAGCACTTTGTAACAACTGAGCAGGAAAAAAAAGATGCCTGGACATCATTTTCTTCAACTATGAGACCAGCATGACAAGACCAAGTCTCACAGGACAGCCTAAAGTTACAGCAGCAGAACTGCAGTATCCCTCAGATATAGTCTCAGTTAGGATTGTATCATCTCCTCAATTTTTCCTTGATAGTTTTATTATTAGTAGATCATTTTAAATGGATATAAAATCACTGCACGTACAATATAACCAAAGGACCAATTAGAGGGGAAGCTGTAAAACTTTAATATAACATTCCAGTTCGAGGGGGATCAAATAGATCCTCATTAAAATTTAGACATTAAAGTTTGAGGGAAAAGATTAGAGGAAATTAGTATCCCCCATGGTAGTCTAATTATTTTTCCCCTACCTACAGTGGATTAAAAAAATTAATTGATCCAGCAGATAGTAAATGAGGGTGGGAAATAGAAAAAAGTGAGAAATACAATTCCAGGATGCTAGAACAATGATGGTAAATGGAAGAGTATCAAGGGACAATATACTTTTTATTGCAAGGAAACACTTCACATAGAATTTTGTCATGGTTGAACCCCATCCAGCAACGAAGCACCATGCAGATGCTCACTCACTCCTGCTCCCACATTCCACTGGAGTGGGGAGGAGAATTGAAGAAAAAGAAAAAAATGTGTTTTACATGGGGTGAGATAAAAACAGATTAATAATAGAAATA
>NW_010449838.1:0-4177 GCF_000710305.1 Buceros rhinoceros silvestris | reverse complement strand
GATCTTCGTTCGTGAAGCCAAGCCATGATATTCTTTGCATTTTGTGATTGCAGTTTGCTCCCAAAACTATGGAGACCCGGCACGAAATTAAACTGTCTTAGGCTCTTTTCCCCCATCAGACCCTAACCAGCCTGTAGCATCCTGGAAGCTGGCACAGAACGTACTTAGCACAACGGCTAATTCATCCACTGGTCATGTTTGGGGGTACTGGTGAAAGCCAGTCCTGAACGTTACAGTATTTTCGTTAATGCAGTATTTCTGCAAGACCTAATATCGTCTTTCTACTTTCAATGTAAATTCCTTTTTTATTAGAATATTCACTTGCAAAACAAGCAAAATATTATACAGTTATTCAGGTGTTGCAACTCCACTAATAAAACTGACCTTTCCAAGCACCACAGCTAATTTTACGGAGAACCTGCACACACTGCGCTGCTGACAACGGACAGGCTATGGAAGGGAGAGACTTTAGAAGGGAACAAAGACATTGCCCAGTGTGTAACTTCCACTTTGGATTACCTGTGATTAAGGGAGACGGTTCTTGTATTTCCCAGGCACCTGCTACCATTGCGATTTGCTTCCAAGCCTGACATCATACATCTTCTCAAAGTTAGCATCAGGGCCTCAAGGTACTGCCAGGTGTAAGGGACAGGAGGACCCGGAGGTGACACTGCCTTCACAAGGAAGCAACACCCCACAGAAGAGTGAGCTCACACGGTCCTGAGCAGGCGTCCCCAGCACACAGTCCTGCCTGGCACCTTTGTCCCACTAAAAACCACATACCACCTTGTAAACTGGCGCCGTGCCACCCTAACAGATGGACTCCAGGGTAGGCAGCCAAGAGACTACGTATAAGCATCAAATATGTTTTTTGAGAGCAGAACTTCCAGCCAAGAACGTCAAAACAGCTGTCCGCACTGAGCCTGCATGCCTACACTTAAGAGGATATGCTACTGCCACTCGAGCCCTGAGCTGGATTAACTGGGGAAAGAAATAAAATAGCTTCCACAGCCACATAAGGTGAGTTTTTGCAGAATCAGGATTAGTGATCTTCCGGAGAGGCTTTACTGATCTACTATTAGCGGGCACACTCGCGGGATTGAAGAGCTCTTCAGTTCTGCAGCTCAGTGGAACTTCTCTCACGTGCATGCTTGCCCGCAAACATTTCTCATCTGAACGCATCCTTACGTTAGTTTTCTTTGGAAACAAAACACAGAGTGCAATACCAGCATGGTTAGAGCAAACACATTCGTGAGCTTCCACTTTGGTTTAGAGGGTTGTTGGTTTTTTTTTAAATTAGCTATCCTCTCTTGGACACGTGGACCTGTCTGACTGTGACTTACACCAGGCTTTCTTCTCTTGCCAAAACTTCAGCTTCCACAGCCCACCCCAAGACCTTTTGTTAGCTCATGCTGACACGTATACACCCATCTCCCATGTTGACATCATGTGCAGAGCTTGCCCCAGTAATAAAACCACACTGCCCCGAGAAGCAGGTATTGCCTAACAGAATGAGCAGCGCCTGGCCTGCAGAGCCATGCCCTGGCCACCTCGACCCCACACCTGCACCCGGCTGGGCTGCCTGCCGCCCACAAATCCCTCCTCTCCTCATGGACGTGAAACATTCCAAACCACCGAGAAGCTCAAAAAAACCACGTTTGCTCACATCAACGTGCCAAATAACTCTTTTTTTTTTCCACAGAACTCAGACTTTACTGCGGCCCCTCAGAAGTCATGGGGCTAAATCTAAAGTGAGGTAACCTGAACATGTGAGAGGTTTCCTGAGAATTTCACGCTATTTAGAAGGGTAACACCAAGACATCCAATGGCAAGCAACACCCTGTCTAGCCCTGCGTAGTACAGGCTGAAAGGAGGCAATGGCACATTTTACCCAATGTTTAAACATGCTTTGCGTTCATCTTAATTCTTCTCTCTGTGGACACAGTCAGATTGCAGGCATAAATTTGTCGTGTAAACTGTAGCTGGGCATCTCATCTTTAGTCCAGGAGGACACTCCCAGTATAGATCAAAGCCGCCTTCAGTGCCTGGCGTGTACAGGGTCACATACCATCTTCCAACAGCTGCTGGTGTCTTTTACCGTTGTTAACTTCAAGGCTGATCTTTGTTGCAATTAAAAGTTACCGGCATCACTTTACTACCCCATCCCGTGCTAGAAGGGCCTCAGTGGCAAGCATCGCTTCTCCTGCCCCGTGAAGATCTCCAACCACTGACTTTGCCTCCCCCTTTAGTGAAGACGTCCTTCATTTTTTTAACCCTTCATTCCTCTCCTACAGCCCTTCCATCTCCCCTTTTCCAATGTCTTTGAGGACTGTATGAAACCATTTGTTTGCAGGAGTTTCAGCCCCCTCTCTGCTGCTCCACACCACAACTACTGCCATCAGCAACTAGACGCCTCGCTTTTTCACACTGCCCATAAAGCAATGCCAGGTTAACGTCAGCTTCTGCACCAATTAACCTTTCTCAGAGGGGAGGAGGAGAGGAAAAACACTCTGTCAAAGATTTGATCGGGCAGATGAGCAAGGCTATGAAATCGACAGGAAACCCACAAGGTGACACCACTCCCTCCTCCGGACACCAGGGCGTCCCCAAGACACTGTGCATAGACTGCGCCCGGCCTCAAGCACCTCTGAGGCACTCAAATCGCTGAAAAGCAGGTCAAAAGGAATAAAAATACTGCTCTGGATCACTACGTTTGCTTAATAAAGTAATTACAAACCCCACCCCCACCCCCCCGCGTGTGTTCATTTCACGCCTGCCTATTTCAGGTGAAACGACTACGGCTCCAGCTATCCTGCAGCCCGGGTACCCCAACCTGCAAACTGCAATGCCAAGCACCCGAACCCCCGGGCGGCTCCCGCAGCCCTGGAACCGCCTCTCAGGAATTGCAAAGAATTCGGAGGAGCGCGTGAGCTTCATTTCTTACAGAATCATGTAAGATACTGATGCAAAGACATCAACGTCTTACAGAAACTGTCACAAATGAACGGTATCCATTACTGCATTCAAACTCCAAAAAGGTTTAGGAGGCAGTGACCTGAGAAACGCCCCACTCCCACCGTACCAACAGCTGTCAGGAACACTAGGAACACCAACCCGTACCTGCCAAAAGCCAGGTGCCAGATGGGACTCCCATTCTCTTGCATCCCTTGAGCTCCCATAACAGAGCTCTTAACCCTGAAGGGTTTACCCACTGTTCTATCAACCGCTTTTTAACTCCTTCTGAGTTCCCAGCTGATTTAGCAGTGCCAGAAGAAATTCCTTGCTAGTAAAAGGTAAATGAATGTTGGAAAAGTAAAACGAAGCATGCTCAGAATCTCTCAAAGCTATTACAGAGCACCAACATTATAGATGTGGTCTCTAGGCTAAAGGCACACTGACCAAAATTTAGAAATACCCAGCTTTTGTATTAGCAAGAAGACATTCCAAGGGGCATGGCGAACTTCAACGCTGCTTTCTGAAAAAGTCACCAGCTAATGCCAAGCGCTCAGAAGAGTTTTAGAGAAGCTGACCTTCTCTGCCATTCCCATGCGGGAGGGTGTGAGTACAGCCACTTCTCCGCATGCTGTAATGTGTCACCCGTTTATAGCTGTTCACCCTTTCACAAAACATTTTAAAACAGGAAAGCATGGCAATTTTACTTCAGAAATCCCCTTCAGGAGGAAAGCTTAGCACAGATGTTGTTCAGGAAGAACAGGGCAGAAGTACTTGCAACTGGTCCCTCAGAGAGATCTGGGCTCAAATCTGGGTTCAGCCTTCAAAGCACCCTGGTACTCAGATACCTTACCTAGGTAAAGCGAGGCATTTTCCTTCTTGACATTGTCATCTAGGTAGGTTGGTCCCAGCGTATAGATGGGTGTTGAGCCCATGCCAATGAGGATTTGGGCACAAATGAATAAAGCTACATAGAGAGAGTGGTCGTTTCCGCCAGAGTCCCTGACACAGGATGGCAAGTCCCACTGCTCTTTGGCAGTGCCATTGCCAGTCACACACAAGCCATCGTTAGTGACGGAGGAGTTCAGTTCCTGGATCTGATATGGTGGAGAGATGAAATGAGGTAAGGAGAAAAGCGCAGCCCCCAGGGCGATGAAAAACCCCCCTATGGCCAGCCAGAGCGGCCTCCGTCCGCGCCCCCCAAAGTAGCTGATGAAGACCACCA
>NW_010449837.1:0-4624 GCF_000710305.1 Buceros rhinoceros silvestris | reverse complement strand
CCTCATGTATTGGCTACTTCCCCCCACCCCCCAGCAGTGTCGCGCTACAGCAAAACACGAGCTGACGATGGTCGGTGTAGTAGCAGGAAATGTAAGGGCACACGCCATCAAGCAGTTTAGACCCAACCGCGGGAATAGAGTCCGTGTTGCCACATTTCCTCTGCTGCACATGGGGATACAGACTGGGACCAAAGACTTGTATTCACAACCAAGCACTCTTGAAGGGAAGGGATGGGAAGGAAGAACAGCCAAACCCAGCTGAGAGGATAGGTTTTGACCCACGGCCTGCCAAGGCTGCACAAACCCCATCATGTGCAGTACCAAGTACCATCCACCCAACCCTTAGCATGATTGTGGCAGGGGTTGCGTCTTAAGCCCAGGAGCAATGGATGTTAATGTATTTATCTTTGTAATACTGAAGTAAAGGTATGTTATCATCCTCAAAATACAACTAAGGACACCTCGACAAGGAAAACTGCTGTTCTAAAGTGTGTCCTGAAGTGCACACATTTAGCCTCTGGCAAAACCAGGAGTGTGAGGCAGGTGTCTGAATTCCAAGTTTCACATATTAGCTTCTGCAAATATATTGTGCCTATTCCAAAGTATAGCATAGTGTCTTAAAAAGATGAGAGGTCTATTCAATTATCATTTAAAAGTGAGTTGTACTCAGATTATATGGGATTTCAGGATCAAAGTAAAACCGATCCAGAAATCTAGCTACTTTTAATTGCTTTGAAACTGTGTTTTTAATTAAAATGCTCTTTCTCCAAGTATATCTGCCTTTTCCTTGAACCTGATTTTAAAAGCATAAGGATAGGTTTAATAGACAAGGATTATAAAATCAGTATTTTGATTAACATAAAGTCCATTCAAAACTGCAAAGTAAGACTCCATTAATAATTCTTTCATCTATTCAGTAACTTGTACCATGCAAACTGGCATCACCTGCAGCATCACTAACAATCTCAAACACTAGCACCTCATTGCACTCACCAGATCTGTACAAAATACCTAATAAGGAGAGTTCATTGTGAATTAAGACACCAAAGTGCTAAAAAACCTCATATCCAGGGAACATTTCTCCCTGAGAATGCATTGATGGTCTTCTCAAAAAAGAGAATATAATAAAGTAACTTTTCTTTGGGATTCTATGGACTGGGAACTTTTACTGTCATCTCAAACTAATTTGCAAACAGCGGTACCAGAAGAGGTGCTGGTTTCTGCAAGGGCTACAACTGTTCATCAGGCATTTGCTCACAGCAGACCAGGGACCTGAACCTGTAACCACGAACGAAATGGCTGGTGACTGAGAGGGAAGACGTGGAGAGGTGCTGTGCTAGTGTCACCGACATACAGGTGTGGGAAGAGTCAAACTGGATTCTTTCTCCAGTCTTGCCACTGCGCCTCTGCTATCCTCAAAGCATGAAGCAGCTATGTAATCTCACCATAACTGGCGTCTCTAAGTTCTCCTTGTTCATGTCCTTCTTCAGAGCTCTTCCTCCACTATATCTGTTAGCAACTGTTCACAAAATTCTGATGAACCAACTCTTTCACACAGAAAAAGAAGTAAAGACAAAATGCCACAGAGCAGGTTTACAACCATATTAACGTTAGTGGTCTTCCAGCTGTCTTAGTTTTATTTGTCTTTCAGAGTACAAACTGCTCATGACAAAGATAATTACAAGTGAATAACACTACTCCAGTCATGCCCTAGACTATCTGTACATCCACAGTGAACTTGCTAGATAGTTTTGGCTCGACTTCTCTGGCTAGATCCACAGCGCTGCTGGGAGGCTGGTGCTGGTGATGATACAAATTGTCTAGCCGTGGACCCAGACTGTAAGAATCACTTTCTAGACTGGAGAAAGCACCTCATATCCCAGTTCTAGGAACTTGTTAATTATTTATGCAAAGCGAAACAGAGCAGTGAGAAGTTTACCTGCACAGAGAGGAGGAAAACCAGAAAACATGAGATTAATCCAGCTGAGAAGGGCAAAACAAAATCTGAGTTTCCTGTGTCCTATGAGAAAATCGTCACCACACAATTACTGGCTTAAGGGCTTCTGCCTCCAAGACTGCAACTCTAATCCACCATATTTTTCAGTCTTGCATCTCAACAAAATATTTTTTATTGCGGATCCAATGGAACACTCAATGCAGAAATACAACTCTGATTTCAGTGTGAAACAGTTCAATTTTAAAATGTCTTTGTCTTCATCACCATTCAGATACTCCTATTTGTTTGGTCCATTTTCAAGGATTTATTTAGTGATTGAGAAGTAAATAATCATTTAGTCATTCATAACATAACAAACCTATAAATAAACCAAAAAGGCTTCTCAAAGGGGAATTTTGCAAGTGGAATAAATAGATAAAACAGACTTGTTATCTTCTTACAGCTTACAGAAGCTTACCAGACACCTGCAAGTAGAGTCCAGAGAAAAACTCAGTGTTACTGTTTTTAATCCACTAATGAGGTAGCTGTATTTTTCCTCGGTTTTGAAGAGTTCTCTTGAGCATCATAATGACAGATGACACCGTAAATAAAACCTTCAATTTTACATGAAATGAAGGTATAGCATCATTTACTCTCTTAGTCGCGCTGATGGTATCCATAATAAGCAAAGTGATTTCCAAAGAGAACAGAAGGCAGAGAGTTTGCAACGAGAAGCATGCAGAATCCACCGATAAAAACGAGAAATGGATGGGCAACGTGTGTGGTAAAACACGCTTGGGTCTCAGTCGCTGGTGTATAATGCACTTGAGCAATGACATATGGCACTGACCTACAACCCTGGCTGGCCAAACGCCCAGTGCAATGTGGATTATACAGAATTGCTTCACACCAGCGAAAAGCCCCTTCTGCCTGCTATAAACATGTTCATATTGACTCCTTACTTATACGACAGGAGATAGATACAAGGGAAAATAATTTTAGAGAGAAGTAGCGTGGGTTGCAGTACAATGGGTGCAGCATTTTATGCAATATCATAGATAGGGTGTCTTAAGACATATCGAATCATTAACAGTTTCTGATTTCACGTTTTCCATATAAATATGTATTATCAAATTTAAAAATCCTCTTATATACATATTGTTAAAATATTTCTTACTGGATGCAAGACAAGACCTCACAGCACCTGGGCAGGCACACAAACCAGCTTTCCTCAAATTCTCTGCAGTGTGAAAAGAAAAAAAATAGCCCAATATAGTCATCTTATTAAACAAGAGCTGCTGCAGCAAAAAACCAAACCAAACCAAGCCAAACCAAGCCTTGTTGCTCCCTACATCTTAGTGATTATTATTATTTCATTTTCAAAAGTAATCTATTCAGAGCAACTCACATGGCTGCAGCCGATGCCAGCTGGGATCAGAGGACTCCTGTCTGTAGCTCCTAAGCTAATTATGGGCCAGGCACCCTTGAACCCCATTTTATGCTACATGCTTTTGTTGACAATATGCTCATTGTATGTTCTTAGATTCTGAAGATTTCCTTCTGTAACTTCTGGGTACATTGTGTTGCTTCAGCAGCAGCAGGATCTAAGCTCCCAGCTCTGCTTATTTGCTGATAAACCCTTCTGTCATGTCCCCCCAACACCACCACTTCCTTGCCTATAATTATGCTATTTGGTTCTTACTACCAAGGGCTAGAATTACAGAAACAGCTCATTTGAAACGTGCAGACTGTTTGTTTGTAAAACATTTGGCTCTGCCCTTGCAGGAATAAGCTGGTTTATGCTGTAAGGAGTAGGTCGCAATGCCACAAGGCTGCTCATTATCACTACATGAAACTAGCTAAAAAAAAGGACATGCTCCATGAGTTCATTCCTAAATAGATTAGGCTCAATTTTCCCGAATATCCATTTCCACGGCTCAACATGTGTGACTGTGAGACAGCCAGCAAGATAGCAGGAGGGGTAGGACAGATGTCTGCCTCTCGTCACCAGGAACCAATAGAAGGAAGGTCATCAGTTTTTCATCCAAAGTTCTTCAACTATTTTCACGAACTGTATCCTCTGACTTCCATTATATATTCACTTGCAGCCGTTGCTGCTTGTCTGCTGCTCCTGGTGTACATCTGGGGGTTGTCAGCATCCATAAATCTGTTTTGAGTACTGCCAACTGTTCCCCATATGAATTCCAAAACATGACATCATTAGACTTAGAAGTATCAGAAAAAGAATCTCATCCTATTTCCAGAAAAGTCTACCTAATGTCTATTGTTAATATCAAAGGGAACAGATCACCTGGAGAAATCAACAATCATTTTGTAAACATGCACTTGAAGCCACTTTTTTTTTTATTAAGGAAGTCTCAGTTCTTTAGTTCTATGTTATTGTGGATTTAAAAAAAAACCCCAAAGCAATGGTAACCGATTTATGTCTTCAATACACTGGGCAGCTATGATTTAACTGAGTGCTCACTGATTTCTTGGGAAACTCTTAATTTCCCTAATTCCATTCCGCAGATAGAGAAACTGAAGCACAAAACTGGTCAGCTTTAGCGTGTGTATTTACATTGTTAAATTTCTTAAGATGTATTCATTTGTTACACTCTTGAGACTTTAGTCCTTCCTTAAGTCCTTCGTTAAGTCCTTCTTTGCCTCGGTCTTTAATGGTAAGAC
>NW_010449836.1:0-4134 GCF_000710305.1 Buceros rhinoceros silvestris | reverse complement strand
CCTCTAATAAGGCAGACGGAATCGTTACGGTGATTCGAGCGGTAGGTACCTTGGACCCTCGACCCGTAACAGCAGGAAAGAAAGTTGCCATAACGTCCCTTTCTCTAATAGTGGCTTTGGTAGTGTGCATTGCCACGGGGGATCACAAGCACAAGCAATGGGATCAGAGACACAAACCTGCTTTTTCTCATGGCGTGGATGAATAGAAATCACCAAAGACAAGGCAAGACGATTCTTTCTTGGTGCCTAAAAGTGAAGCCTGTTGCCCCAGTAGGCTGAATCATAGACCCACAACGAAAGCCTAGGCTCACTGTCTGGAAAGAATGAGGCACTGCAGGAAGCTGAGTTACATTACCACACACACTGAGGAGATCCTTAGAAGAGAAGTTGCCAGCATCGAGTGTGGAGAATAGAAAAAATCTGCTATTCCTTGCTGGAGCACAGCACTTTCATTACTTGAGCTTCAGAGACTTTGGCTGCCAAACTGAGCCAAGCTCCTTCTCTTTGAAAAACAGCCACCAAAGCTACTGCCTGCTATCTTTTGGTAGCTTTCGAGTTTGTTCATTGGAGCAGAGAATGAGATACTCATGTGCAGCCTGTGAAGAGGGAGGCCAATCTCTGACTCTGATGAGCACAAGTGTCAGAAAGGAGCTTTACCTCTGCTGCAGAATTATACAGCCTGTGTAGCCACTGTGTAACCACAACTATGAGATCTTGTGCACGCTGGAAACTGGACATGTACATTTCAAGATGGATAAGTTGGTATTAAATTACTCAAAGGTCACACAAGCATTGCAGCTACTGGAGTGTGGTTTTTCTGAATTATTTTCTTGGATTTGAGTACTTCCTAAGCGTCATTTTGCAGGACAAATTAGCACTCCTACTCCTTGACATTATTCCCTCCAGCTACATGTGCACTGTCTCTTGGAGGTCAGACAAGGCAACAACTGAAAGCCCAATGTGTTTGCTGATCCAGGTCTTACACCCATATCACCACCAGTAAAGACGAGCATTTTCCCTTCTCACCCTGCAATACCTCTATATTTGGATGATATTACTGTACAGTGGCTTTCCTGCCAAAATGCTCTCCCTAGCATGCTTCCCTAGGACACTTTACTGTGAGGAGGAATCCCTGCCCCATCTGCTGCGAGATGACAATGACATTCTAATACCACATGCAAAGACATGATGCAGGCTGCAGTAAGGCTACAGAGTCATGCAAATTTATTACTTGCTTAATTTGAAAACAACCTACCAAAGATTTTAATTCTACTCACTTGTGGCTTTCCCATCTGGAGGTCATTGAGCTAGTCGCACTGAGAGAGCTGCCACAAGTATATTGGGTGGATCAGATCCCTGTTAATGTCAGTGGAATGTGCACACTATCACTTATTGATTCTACTGGTGTTTTTAGTACCAAGAACCAAGAAGGGACTATGTCCTTCCATTAACTGATTTGCCATATAAATCAGGATCTCCCAGTGTTCGTAGTTTTTAAACTGATTAAAACCAAAACCAAATCATGTACTGCTCAGTTATATTGCCTCTTAGCAGGCTGACAATATTTTATAGTCCTAAGTGTAAGTCCTAGAAAACACAGCATCTATTATGACACATATTTCAAGCAATACGTATTTCAAGCACGGTTGAGAAACCAGAAGACTGAAGCAAGGGAGCAAAGAGGAAGGAGCAATTTTAAATGGCTAATAGAGACACACTACAAGGAAAGTATGTGACTTAAGGAGCTCTGGGGCTCTCGTGGCCCCAGAGGAGGTTCTGTTGTTGCTTCATGCAGAGTCCACGTGCCTTTCCATCGCTACAAGAGCGGCTGCATCATGATGGAAGGTGCAGCATAGAAACTTGAGTGATGCTCCTCTATCTTGAGTGATGCTTTAGTTACCTCCAGACATAGATCTGCATCCAAACTGTACATCTAGGCTCTTTTACAGTCAGCTGAAGCTTCTGGAGAAGAAATTATCTGACTGACATTTTAATGGGAATATCAATTGCATTCAGAAAATGCCCGTGATCTTTTTTTTTTCCCTACTACTGTAATGGTAATCTAGATTATTTGCTTTATGCGACAAGGAAATCTCACCCTCGATACATGAGTTTTCATGGTAGGAGAGCAGTTGTTTAACAGAATTATCTGCATGCATGCAGTCATCCCAACAGCCAAATAGTTAGCACTAACTTGCAAAGTTAACAGTCCATCTTTAAAACTTCCTTCATCCTGCGTTGGAGTGGGGATTGAACTCAGCTCTCACACATCGCAGGAGAATAGATCCACTGTCAATCTGTTGGATAATTGCGCTTCATCTCTCCCACAGAAGCTGTTCTGTTTTGCGTGAATAATTAACTAGTCATTGCAGCAGTGGTTCGGACCTGACTTGCCCACATCCCAGATGAGCATGCTAACTAGCAGGCTGGAGAATCACTCCCTTACATTTCCCATTCTCCTGTCTGGCTCAATGAACGCTTAATTATTTATGCAAAGGGATTTATATAGCTTAAAGACAAGAAAGCTCATTTGAGCATAGCCTGGGGAATGGGAAGTCTGCATCCAAGTCCTTGCTCTGATCAAGCCAAAAGTGAATTTAAGAGCCGGTTTCTGTTCTGAAGAAAGCTCTTGCTCTCGGGACCGTTAAGTCTGGTTGTGCATGCAACAGGACACAGGGAAAGATCTTCCTCATTGAAATACCATAGCGATGAAGCCTAGCTGCCTGTTTCCAAAAGAAGGTCTGTTGCTGGGAACCCTAGCTGGATGTAGCTGAGAGTCATGCACCTGCATACCTCAGACATAGCTGTCCCTCGCATTTCATGCCAGGAAAGTGTTTCTCTTAGACATCAAACTCTTCCCACGGTGTGTGAAAGAAGTGAGAATCACTGCTTTGGGAGTGAAGATCCCAAAGGGATCATAAGACTTAGTGTTATGTCTTTGATGCTCTGATTCCATCAACTGACCACAGGGCCTCCAGGATATTATAACTGAGCTTTTAGAAACTGACGTTAGGTTTAATATCTGATGTAAACTTGAATTTTTCACCTGAATCAATGCACTTTGAGCCATCTGTACTGCCCAGGCTTTTGTGTTCCTTTCAGGTGTGGCAGTAATATCTGCCCTGAATGTAAGGGTGGGATGCCAGTGTACACCTGGTACTTCTACCACTCAGGTGCCTTTTTCCAAAGGAGTCAGGGAGTGTAGGTGAAAGTACTGCCTGTCTGCACACTGACATGTGGGTGCATGTGGGCAGTTAGGAGACTGTGTTCTAGCGCAAAATCATGGCATTACAACCATGCGGCAGGCATGGTTCAGACCAGTCTGATACATAGTTGTGCTGTTCACAGGTAGCCTGACACAACATTTCAAAAGACAAATGTCATCCAGCGTCTTCACTGTGCTTCGTGAGTATTCAAGGGGGGAAAAATGTTTCTGATCATATTATGACATGCTGTAAAGAAAGAGGAGAAATTCCACCTGAAACCACATTATGAACTGGATGAGGACTAATAAGTGATTTTTTTTTTAAAGCGTCACAACTCCATCCCACTAGAAATATCTGTGTGAGCAAAGATATGAGGGAAGACCAATATCTGCTTATACCAAATAAGCATGTGGCCCTCAAGATACCACACAACACAGTGCCTTTACCTTCTGACCCAGAGTCCTTCAGATGGTGTGATCGTGCAGTAGAGTGAGGGGGACAGTGGTCTGCCTGGGCATGCAGATTCACTCAATGCAGAAAATCCAGCTTTCCGTATTAATGGCTCCTGCTAAGATGCATCATAATAGGCTTCAGCTCACAGTAATTTGCTTAAGTGAACATATTTTTATGCCGAGGTTAGAGAAAGTCAGGGAGGGGAGTTGTATTTGCAGGTGGCGCTGCTTTTTTTTTTTTTAAAGGAGGAAAAAGAACCTTGAAGTACAGGTGTTAAACTGAGTCATTAGAGAAGAGCAAATATGTCCCTGTTGTCCATTTCAGCTTGAAGGCTGAGCCTGCTGGATATGTGCTACAAAATTTTAAATACCACCCAGCTAGCTGTGAGAGTGCCGCTCCTTCTTTGTTCTTTTCTGAGACTGAGGATCTCCAGTGTGGTTATTTTTCAGTTGAGTGGAGGGGTCTTTCTCTTTCC
>NW_010449835.1:0-4549 GCF_000710305.1 Buceros rhinoceros silvestris | reverse complement strand
GGTTCCTCCATGTTGAACCCAGGACATATACCCAGAGTAGTGTTATGTAAAACTAGATTTTCATTATTGAAAATTAATTCAGCCTTGAGTGCATCAAATTTTAGATATTTGATTATCAGGGTTCAAAATAACAGAGTATATGCCTTGGTGGGAATTTTATATATTTTCCATAGCCTACAAAAATCTTGCAACTAATCTACTACTGAGTGATTTTCACCAATGACCCATGTATTTTCCTCTCCCAAATTAAACTTTACTTATTTCACCAACTTTTACCAAAGTTACCTAGATACAAAAATTCTGTACTCTTTACTTTCCTGATAAAGCCACTTGTAGCAAATTCACATTAAAATTGTCGAACCTAAAGTGTGCAAATGATTTCAAAAGGCATTCTCTCACAAACATTGCTGGGATGGTTAAGATATAAAATGAGTGAGTCTCCACTATGTTCTTTTAGATCTTCGCGAGAAATTATGCCTTCAAAGAAGAGATCACAGAGGGGACCATATCCCCGTATTCCGGGTGTGTCAGCCTACTATGTTAGTGCAAGCTACTATTACTCACATGCCCACCTGAGCAAAACGCCGTGGATATTGCTGCCTGCAGAGCTTTGGCTTCTGCCACCCGTCGTGTTTTGGTGCTGTCTGCCCCAGCATTACTCATGGGTTTAAGCCGTTGTTTATCGTGAGCAGCACTGGAGAATCTGACTGTTTGAATTCCCCTGTCAGGGACTAATATACAAGGTTTTCCAGGGGATTTGGATTTTTATTGTGTTTATTTCTAGAGATAGTTCTAGGAGTTTAATTGGGCCTGAAATTTTTTACAAAGCTGAAGGCTGTAGGCAATTTCAGAGAGAAGGTGTTTCCTTTCAAAATAAAAGAGCAGCTCTGTATATAACTAGCAACATCATTTCTTTAAGTCAGAAACAGCTATCAGCTTTCAATAGTAAATTATAGCTGAAGTTATTCTTTCCATGTTCAGAAAAACAAAACAAAGATAATGAACTAACACATACACTGCTTCATTCTGCTACACTTAATCAGTTTAAATAGTATTTCACTGTCCAAGAGGTCTTATTTAGTTTAATGAAACTAAAAGCCATTTCTATTTATGTTCACTATTAGTGAGGATGACATGTTTTTACCCATGGTTAGAGTTTAACTCTGCTTAGCAGGAATTCTATTTAGTTAGGAACTTGCCCCAATCTGAATAAAAATAACCAGAAAAATTCAAGAAAGCCAGGAAGAGCTAGTGATTTTACTAGACTGTCTGATTAACCAGAGACGGCATTATGCACAGACAGAAATATTTCCTTTAAAATCAATAAACATAAAACTATGTTTCTTCAACCAAATTCTACACCAACCACTGAAATAATTGATGAAGGTTAACATTTCACTCATCAAAATACACTGAAGCTTAACTAGGGCATAGAAAAGGCTATCACAGACCCATCAATGGTTTGTCTCTCTTGATGCCTCAAATCCAGAACTGCCAGCAGCAGATACACAAGCAACATAAGAATAAGGAAAGCCAAGCTCCCTAAACATTCCAAGGGATTTCCCAGTCCGAAGTATTATCTTTCACTTTAATAGTTCTTAGCAGGGGTGGGGGTTATCCATTAATTTGTCTAAACTTTTTTTTTAAATCATGTAAACTTTTAGCATCTTCTCTGTTTTGTGTCAGCAAGTTGGCTTCTTTGGCTTTTGAGAAAAAGTAAGTACTCGAGAGGATATAAATATGCCGTCTATTGCTACCTACTCTTGCTGCTCTATGGCTCTTGTGTTATAGCTGGAGAACAGCTCTTGCTTTCCTTGAGTAACGTCTTCTTTAGGTATTGCTGCTTTTAATCCAATCAACATGCTAGAGAGCTGGTATTTCTGAATATGGAAGAGGCTGTTGTGCTCAGTCAAGTGCAAAGGCTCTTGAACTTAGTAGATGCCTATGTGTGAGTAAAAATAAAATGGTGTTCCCACCAGTTTTTGCTCTGGTGATATGTAGTCAGAGTCATAGTAGTTCTGGTTCATCTGTGTAGTTTTCATTCATCTGTGTAATGTTCAGACTTAAACAGAAAACCTACTTGTAGCCTTGTTCTTTGTCTCATATACATTCGTTGTCTTTGTTTTGTTTTGTTTTGTTTTTAATGCCAGCTGAGTAATTGCGATAGAGTAGCAACTTGGCAACTGCTTGAAAGAGACTGGAGTCTGAGGTGAAAAATGAGTAGGTTTGTTGTCATCCGGTAAAAAAGAGTGTAATGCTTCTGAAACAGCTGGGAGCAATGTAGAGGTGCTGTGAAATTATGTTCATCACAGTGTTTGTGCAGAAAGCAGTGAAAGGGATTCCTGGGTGTATATGTAAAGACATTTATACATAGGAAAGTAAGAAAAATTACAGAAAAACTGAGCTATCCAAAACCTATTTGATTATGAGGATTTTGGGGTCTCCTCCCCTTGTAGTACTTCTACACTAGTTTGATGTACAGCTAATTTGTTATACAGCTGGTTTGATATACAGCTAATTAATCCCAGAGAAAGACTGAAGAAATTAATCCCTATTATATATTTGTAATTTGACAGATTGATATTCATGACTAGGGATGAGAAAACACCATTTACCCTTTATTATGCTTTTAAAGTATATGGGGGGTACACTTGCACTGCCTAGTTAACCTGAGCAATATCGAACCCTAGACTTGAAGGCTTACATAGCTCAGGTGTGAACTGCTGTGAAAGGAAATTCACATTCGCCTGCTATGACATCCTTTTTTTGCTGAAATTACCCTTATGCAGTACCAAGGCATCTGTGAGGAAAACAAAAACAATCATGAACATCTGGGGGTACAGTCATCTGATTATCCCATGTGATCCTTTCTTGGCCGTTTTAGAGTCCGTTCCCATTTCTGGCCATTGGGTCTGCAGAGGAGGAACTGGGGAAGGAGGGAGAGCAGGAACAACAGACTTGGGGAACATCGGTGGCATTGCCTCTAAGTGCGAGAGGGATAGTGGCCTAAGGGATAGGGAAGTTGGCAGGTCAGCCATATTCTCGCTGTTTCTACCGATTTGGCCTGAAATTACGGCTTAATTGCAGTCAAATGTACCACTTTAAGAACAAGGGAAAATCGGAACAAAAGAGCAGCCGGTGAGGAGTGGCATATCCATATGAGTGGGTCTTTTTCATCTCCATCTTCCCCCCTCCTTCTTCTTCTCCCTCCCTGACCACCACCCCCCCTTCAATCTTTTATCAGTAGTTTACATGCTTGTATGCTTATATGTTTATTCTTAGCAGACAATACAATTTCATCCTCCCAAAGCAGCAATCTCAAGCCTATCATTCAGCATGAAGCTTGAAATATTATAAATAAGATATTATAAGGCTGAAATAATGCAATGTGAATTACATATTTGATTACAAATGGTTGTGCTGCTGATGGCCAAGCCATTTCCTTTGATTTTGAAATGCATTTCAACAAGTCCTGTTGCCACCTGCACACATCTTCCTTCCCCAGCAGTGCCAGAAGCAGCTCTGTGTGAGGTGGGAGAGCTCTGAGCAGCTGCTCTGCCTTCCCCAGAGCAGCAGCTCAGCAGCCCTCGCCAACCATTTATTGCCTCAGTTTGTGACATTTCAGCCTTTTGTTTTCATGTAGTGTATGTTTCGAGACTTCCTAAGGGGCTGCAGAGGAGATCTCTGCCAAAACCAGAACGACTGCAGCTTCTAAAGCATAGCTGTAGGTGTATGAAGAAATATAATGGGGCTAGAACAAAGCTTAGGATAGGAGATAATGTCTTTTTTGGTGATGGTATCCAACGTATCTTGGCTGTAATGGATGCATTGCTGCTCTTATGCAAAGCCTTTGGCTGTCTCAGATGCTGCTTACTATGCAAGAATTAAAGGCAGAGTTGCAGCACAGCCGCAGTGAAATTTGCCATCCCATCTGAAACATATTGTTAGTGCTGTTAACAGCAAATCACATGCAGACTGCTCAAGTTCAGCTGTGTGTAACTTCTCAGATAGCCAGCACATGTTTTTTTATCACTTACCCAAAATGGGAGCTGCTCCACTGAGGTGATGGAGTGGGATTTGTCAAATACACAGTGAGATATGAACCTGATTGTGAACAAAATGGTATCCTGATCGCTTTCAGCAGCAATTCAACTGCTTCATACCTTGTTTTTATTGTTTAGGTGCATTTGTTTGTTGGTATTCTTTTATGCATGAAGCTAGTGTGAGGTGAGCTAGTGTACCTGTTAATCTCCTAATTTCCATTAAACTGTTCATGCAGTTAATATTGCTTCTGAAGAGCAATTTCAAATTTTAGATGTTTCAAATCTGTCTCTTTATTTCTGTGTTTGAGTGTATAGTGCCCTAGTATTGTTTCTGTGTGTCTCATTGTTATATTCCTAGACAAGCCTGCAAGATAAATCCCTTTCTTTGATCTGTACTTCAGCCGAAATCCTCCATTCACTTGTTGTTCGTTTTCAACTTAAACGGGCAGCCCCTTGAGGTCAGTATGGTTTGGCTTCAGGAGCTGACCTCACGGCTCAACGCTTCC
>NW_010449834.1:0-4173 GCF_000710305.1 Buceros rhinoceros silvestris | reverse complement strand
CGGTTCCTCCATGTTGAACCCAGGACACACCAATAATACAGGCAAGAAGATTACCCCAGTATATTATGTCCCCTCTAAAATGAGAGAGCTCATTTGATTTCAACTCATTAATTGCATTAATGCTGAGTCAGAGAACAGGTTCACAAGCATCACTTCCCTTTCTTTTCATCTCTTTTCCTTTTTAATATAGGGGTCTAGTATGGTGAGATGCTCTTTCTCAAGGTGCTTCTCTCTTTCCACAGATAACCTATGCACCTAGTTCAAAAGCTCTGACTTTTTCAGTTAGACCAGACACTAATTTTTAGTTGGTTTGATCAAGGGTGGAAACAACTCCGAACCAAAATGTGGACCGTCTAGCTGCCTGGTATGTAGCTACAGCGCTTCACACAGGTTCATGTGCCAGACAGGACTCTACTAGTAAATACCTGCTTTCAGTGCAGGTACGTTTGAGTGTGTAAAGGTGTAACTAGGTGGATGTTTTATTTGTACCTTATCCTTGAGTCCCTGCTAAACTTTAAGCATGTGGCTTACACACATCTCTGTGCTCACATATACATACACATTGTCATTGCATCTACAGTAAAAGAGCAAACTGTAACAGATAGTTGGGTTGATTGTTTTTTCAACTTCTCTCTTAAAGCTTGAGCACTTGTAAAGCTTGGCTTGTCAACCTAAGTGAACTCTCAAACTAACAGAGTTATATTGCTTTGGAGCACTCTGTGAGGTGGAATACCTGTTTGCTGAGCACCTTCCTGGGTAAGCTGAGAAGGTGCTCTTGAACATAGGTCCAGTGCAGGTGGTACTGCAGCAGCTGAGTTCTGCTGAGAAGTTAGCCCTTTTAAAACTTTGAAATATGTTTTAGCAGGTTATGTGCTTGATTTCCATGTGAGGTTATTTATTTCCAAAAGTTGCAAGGTTATGCACAAGTTATTAATTAAATCAAGAGAAATCAGATGCCTTAAATCTGAATCTTAGGGTGGTTTTTATTGGTAAATCCTCCAAATGCCTTTGAAAATCATTTGGTATCAAAATGTTTCTGCTCATCTGACTCCAAGCTTTTGAAGCCTGTTCTCCTAGTGACAGTGGCAAAACTAGTGATTCGGTAGAGCTGGAGCAAACAATCATACAGTAAGTATCTCATTTCCCAAATATACGTATCAGGCAACACGTTTCTTTTAGTGACATACGATAGAGTTGATTTTCTCGCTTTAAGAGAGACAAATTTTTAATATTCCTGTGTGTATACATTGATATAAATAGAGATGTGATTCTATCATAAATTTCCTCTTTTACATTGTGCCTCCTTGCCTTACACATCTTTTTCCTCACCTACTGCAGTTTCTACAGGAAATAAATTTCCTCCCACGGTCGCCCACAATCCTTCTGTCCCACCAAACAATACAAGCTCAATTACATCATTACATGAATTAAATAGAAAAATAAATAAATAAAAGTGAATGGCAACCTTTTGTTTGAGTACATTCAGAACAGATTCTGTCCTCCTTTAGCAGGAGCCATTTCCACAGTATTTCATCACTGCAATGTTTCGTCCCTTCCACAGAACAGATGTCACGTGCAACCTAGTGACAAGGACACAGGAAGACTGTGAGCAAATAAGGACTGGAACTGAGCTCCCAAGTCCCAGGTACTTTTCAAATCAGTTCAAGTCTTGTATTGCACCTTTCTGTACTGAAAACAAATAAAGGGCCTGTTTGCTTTGCATTGGAGAGAAAACCTAAAGAATTTCTGTGATATCTTCTAGTGACTGAAAAAGAAAAAGGGAAATCATCTTCTTGGAAGATAAGGCCAGAGACTGGGTTAAAGTATTATCAAATATTTTGCGGAATATTGAAGACAGATCCTAGACTGGATTCACGTCACCTAACTTCATCTGTCTAAATCCTACATGTTTAGTCTACATGTTTAGATTTAAGTTTGCAATCTGGGCTCTTTCTTATAATTGATAGGTCATCTGAGGGGTGAGATTAAACTGGCTTTCAGGGACTTCAGTAGGTTTGCGACTGTTGATGAGTATTTATGTCTGCTAATTACTAAAAAGAGTCAGGAAAAAAATCACACCCCTCTACCCCCACCAAGGCTTTACAAGGCCATCACACAGATAATCCCAGACATTTGTCTGTCTGACACGCTTTCAGAGGACATGTCTGGCCAACACAGAAATCACCTGAGATAGGTGAACATCTGAGACCTAAAGCTGCTGTTTTGGTATTGCCCTGATCCAATAAATTGGGGATTTTTTTGAGCTTAGTCGTAAAATGTAACTGCTGTTGCCTGTTGATTTATACTGCTGGCTCATAGAGACAAGGTCTGCTACTTGACTACATGTCTGTATAGGTCACTGAACTGCAAAGAAGTGTTCAGTGTGTCCCAATTCACAGGATGATCCTCATTGCCTCAGCCATCCCATCCTCTTTCATCTACTTGTCTCCATTTTTTTATATGAAGACTACAAGCTCTTAGAACAAACCTTGTCCTTGGTTGTGTACCACAGAGTATATCAAGTCCTTGACTGGAAGTACTCTCATGTCTTTGGCACAAAATGCCCAGCAAAATAACTGTATGAGTATCAGGTTTGGCAGATGGAAAGAGGTGGGGTCTGTTATAAAACTCCTTCTAAAACTGCAGGGTGTTCAAGATATTTTGCAAGGGAATCTAAACATTCAGTGGGCTTTGCTCTATGTGCAACACATGAAGTGTACACTTGGGAGGTCAGTTAAAGATACTTAGTGAGTACTAAGGAATGCTTTCAAATCTATGTAAGATTTTCAGAGAATAAGGTGAAGTCCTAAACAGGAATTAAATTTATGGTACACTGTGAATATCGCAAAACTATCTGCTTATGCAACACTAATGTCATATTGGCACATTTTTGACTGATTAGATCAAAGAGAAAAAAATACCACTTTCCTCACTGTCTCCATATAAAATGTTGAAAATACCAAAAATCCCTGGTACACAGAAAAAATAAAACCTCGATTCTGGCACCAAAACTGCCTTAATTATCTTTTACACTTGCCAACTATTTCCTTATAATCTAAACCTCTGCACTAAATCCCATAAGCACAAGCACAAAAATGGAGCTGATTTAATGTACCAAGTGTGTTTTGTTCCCCAGCACAAGATGAATAAAATTTAGAGTTCCTAGAGGTCAAAACCCACACATTGTAGCAGCCTTCTTGTAAATCTTTTAGATAAGTTTAGGATGGCTGCTGTTATTTTTGTAACCTTCCTTTGAACCATAACTTCCTCATCAGGTTCTTCATATTCTACCTCAGAGACATAAAACTCTCAAAAGCCAAGCTATTTCTTTCAGCTCCTTTGCAGTACAAAGCAGCCATCCAACTATCCCTAGGGTCATGCAATATTGCTACCTTTTGCATCAGTACTTCAGAAGACAGACAGAGCTCGTCTCTTATAATTTTTCATACTTAAATTGGCAGAATCTACCTGGAGGAGCCACGGATTGCAGCTTATTTCAAATGAGGGCACAGGGCCACACACTGAGTGGCTGCCTGCTCAGTTGTAAGCCTTGAAATAAAGCTGTGATATCGTGGCATCCGTTATATGGCTAATACAATGTTCAGGGAAGAAAGTTAAGCTTTAAAATAAGTTGAGGACCAAACAGGCTTTAAAAAGAAGATGAAAGTCAAAATTGGGCCTATTAAAGCTTCATTGCAATTTTGTACCTGCAATTTTGTGTCTAATATTCTTATGGTCTATGTGAATATGTATGTGCTTTGGGTATTTAAAAGGCTGAATAATAACCAGGTAAACATTTTACAACTGGGAGCTATAGATTATCCGTTTTTTTACTTTCAAAGAGTTTTGTGAACCCAAATGTATTTTAAAAAATCCTGAAATGTTTAAATACTGTAGTGCTGGAGGCCACAGGATTGTCTCATTACAATTTCATACTGTGCAGAAATCATCATTGTGTTATTTGCTCATAAAGTAATGCTACACTCTGGACAGTTCTTGTTTTATTCCTGTCTTTTTAATTAAAAAAAAAAAAAGTCTTGGCTAGTCTTAATCACTCCCCTCACAAGAATATTTCCAGGGACATTAACCAGAACAAGTTGAACAGGTCCATTACCCTGGTCCAGATCAAAATGCCCCTTCTGGCCTGTTAAGGGTCGAGGGACCGAGGTAATA
>NW_010449833.1:0-4581 GCF_000710305.1 Buceros rhinoceros silvestris | reverse complement strand
CCCATCACAACTTATTACTAGCCTGTTAACTTATTAAGGATATCTAATTTCAAAATGTCACAAAGGGGTCCATACAATAAAATCTAGCGTAATAGTTCTAGAATTATTAAAAATGAGCTCTTAAACCTCAGGAGTGTTGTCAGGAACAGTATACCGCTGATGAGAATTTTCCTGACAAGGTAAATTCTCAAGTTTATTCATTGCTATGTAAAAATTTAATGGAATAACTATCCATCGATCAAGTGTTATAAGAACAAAGTATAACACGAATAAGAAGTAATTAATACTTCCCAAATATAAGGAATAAAACTATATTTTAGCTTGTATTTATGCCTGCATTTACCTTTCAATAAGCTCAATAATCTCTTCACAAAATTTCAGTGATGGTAGATTACAGTATGAAACCCTGATTGCAAAATGATTTGCAAAATGTTTTTATAGTATCATTCCTAAAGAAAATTTCTTGTATAACTAACGCAGAGGTAAATTTGGAAATAACACAATAATAATATGAATGTTATCTGTTTCAGCACGAACATCACATCCACACTCTCTGGGTAAATTTACATTCTTTCCATATGGAGGGTGACAGACAGCATTTTAATGATAAATAATCAAGTTCATCAAGTTAAATCTAAAGGTCATTTCTTACATTTATTCATTATGAAAGGGAAAATATCACATTACCCAAACTGCACAACAGTGAAAAGGTTACATTTTTGGACTCACGGTAAAAATATCTCAGATCCTCTAAAGCTTTTTAGCTTTCAGGTACCAGAAATGGTTTAATATGCACATGTACATTACCTTCCCATGAAGTGCACCCCTAACTCTCTTCTTCACTTGTGTTTGAAGAAGTTTGAACCTTGCACTATTTGGATAGAGAAAAAAAAAATCCCAGTGTACTCTGAATCAGATGTTATTAAAGATTATTCCCCCCAGGGGACTTTTCAAATTTAAATTTCAATTCTGAAAAGTGCATTCCTAAGTTACAGAAAGTAAAAAACAATGAACTATTCACCAAACCAATCCATGAGAGGTTTCCTAAAGGGCACATGTGGTGAAGAACAATAGAGAGTGTGTCTCCTGAAGTGTGAGGGTTTCCTCAAGACTGAGGGTTTCCTGAAGTGCATAACTGGCCATTTGCAAAGCTGTTCAGAGCATCACACTATAGCACGGGAAGTGAAAACAACTGACCACATCAACAGGCTTGTGGAACGTCAATCTTACTGTAAGGGTGCTGTGTGGACTGACAGCTCACTGGGGTTGGGTGTGGAGGGCATTGAGGGCTCCCCAGGAGACACGGCCAGGCAGGGCTTGAGAGCCAGGGCCCATCCCACCCGCAGCCAGGAGCAGGGCAGCCGGGGGCACAGGAGCAGCCCAAGGCCAGGGGATTAGACACCTCCCTGGGGATGGGGATGGGCCAAGACCATGTCAGGGTGTTGGCTCGCATGTGGGCCCAGCTTGGCAGGGCCAATCATCAGTCCTATGGCTGCGGGGTGGCAGGAGCTGTAGCTCAGGCAGGACCAGCTGAGAGCCCCAGCTGAAAGTGGCTCCCTTGGGCCAGGGGTTGTTGCAGCACCTAGGAGTCTCTCCCCACTTTACCAGTGGAGTTCACTTCACCCATGGCCCCGGGTGCCATACACACAGGAGCAGGGATGCTCTCAGGCGCCTTACACGTGTTACTGGGTAAAACACAGCTTTTGTAAGAGCTAAGAACACGTCCTTAACAAAACATTTATATTTCAGTATGGTCTGTATTTTTCATAGGCACACTGCAAAGTAGGAGCTGATTGAGTGCTTATGATTCTCAGTACCACTAGCCTTTCTGAGTCAGGAAAAAAAGTTGATGGGGTAAAACTGCTAAGAAATGAAACATCAGGGTTTCCCTGAGGTATTAATGAGGTGCCAGCTTGGGCTCTCAGAGCACTTTCCCTTGGACTGACTGCTCCCTCTCATCTGGTCAGATCCTTCCCACCCTGTGTCTCAGTTTCATTGTGCTCTCCTGGGGCTCAACATTATTTTCTTCCCTGACAGTGCCTATCTTCCCTGAAAATCCTTGCAGTTACCATTTAGGGTGAAATAAAGCCAAATGTATTTGAAAACAAAGATTAAAAAGTCACAAACAAACAACATCTAAACAAGTGGTACATTAGTAGTGTCAGAATTGCTAGACAAGTTTCTGAGTCTAATGCACAGCAGCAATATGACACAAGAACCATTGTTCCCGCTCTAACTTGGAATGAACTTGGGATCAGAGACCTGCCCAACTAAACAAAACAATGTGTCAGAGCCCGGGCACAGTCATGCAATTACCTTAAATGTTAACACAGCCTCTGCACTGCTGTGCCACCTAGCACTCTCCCAAGACTTGCTGGCACCAGCGCATTTCCACAGGTGGTTGAGCTTTAACCACCCATCTGGAGAACACAGCCATAGAATTACTACTGCCCTTCTCATCAGGTTCAATGCCAGAAGTCAGGCAGGGTAGACACAGTCTGGTACTCTGACTTATGAAAGGCTCTAATATAGAAGATTGCCATTCAAGCTGTCCTACGAGATGGATATCTTTAACTCTAAGTATGAGCATCTTGAACATACTGCAAATTTTGTATTATCAGATAGGTATTTAGCAACATAAGTGTTCACACCCGCCCAGGTCCAGAGCATCAAATTCACCCAGTGATCCATGTTTTGCATTCTCCTGCCAAGGTGCTCCTGTCACATGCACTGCCATAGTAGGGCTGCAGCTGCCTTGCTGGTCTGGACTCCATGTGCCAATCATGATCTGGCATGTAAGGAAGAAGAGAAGCTGCTGCATTGCACTTAAGATGTTCTCTTACCCTTTTACACGGTGCAGAGTCTGCCACAAAGCAGACTGCATCCATGAGCCATGCTCCTCTAAAACATCTCAGGTTGTCTACATGTCACTTACCTCAGTACAGTTGTGCTCCTGCATTTATTTTCTTTAGATTGCACTTTTTTTATGCCGTTCTGTCACATATTTTTGTCCGTTTTCTACTGTCTTCATTTCCTTCCAGCTATATTCTCACTTCTCTTTCTTTTCTCATTCTTTTGCATGTGATCTCTTACCTGTGATATCACTCTCATAACAATCCTTAGCTCTTCAGACACACCACTTCTTATTCTTCCAAGTCTCCTACTGACTAATTGTCTCACTCTTCCCAAATATGTACACAAATCTGTTCCTAAGTAGACCTCAGACCAACTCCTTAAGATGTCTCTTACTGAACTGCTGCAAACACTTCCTCCCAACTTGTCACTTTATTTTGTACTACAAAACACTTTTCTGTTTGTTCATTAAACTAACTGCCAAATTCTAAAATGCAACTTTAAAAAATATCACTACATCTCTACCACAAAGTCATTGTTCTGACCAGCTAAGGGCTCATTTCTCCCAGTGAGATCAAATGAACATTTTCCGTGGAATTCGGTGGCAAAAGGATTGATCTCACTAGAAAATAATCTAGAATAACAAGAAAGTATAATATAGCAGAATAATCCTTTTTCTTTACTGCTGTCATCTTCTTCATTATCTCCATTGATCTATTAACATATCTTCTCAGGTTTTACTTAATTTCTTTCATCATTCCTGACAAATGAATACATCCTCTGACACGGGAAATAAACAACCTTAGTATGCACAACTGCTTCAAAGCAGAAGAAAAATATGAGATATACACTCAAATACTCTTCAGACAGTGGATTTCTTCCAGCTTATTTGCTTTGACATTAACTGTACAAATAATGTCTTCTAAGCCTGAACAAACAAACCTTTTTCAACAGCACAAGGAAGTCTAAGGGGCATCTGAGATGATCTAGCTTGTTGTCCATTTTGCTGTGTTATTTTTTAAAAATCTGTTTAAAAAAGAAAATTAATGTGCAAATTCAAAAATGTGTCACTGAATACGCTAATCAGCTTGTTCAGATCATTGGTTTCAGTAGTTTTTCATATGTCGATGACACTTGAAGGTTTAAGTTTGAGGAACTTTACAACTCTAGTATGGTACCCCTCTCTCTCCTTCAAAGCTTGCATAATCGTAGCTAGAAAAGTAAGTCTCATACTTCCGTGAAACAATCTGCTACAGAACCATTCTGAAGTATATTCGACAGCAAGTGATGAGCAGAGGCACACAAACACTTGTTTAAAACTCATGATAGACAAAAGAACAAGACAAAACTCACATTTTTGCTACATTTTAGCTGCCTTTTAAAGCATACAAGACTGACAGTTTTCCTGAAGGGGAATGAATTTGTTATGGAATAGGGGGGAGATTTAGGAGAACATATGACAGTTTCTCTTGATAACAAATGTTAATAAACTTCTGTGTTCTGAAATCAAGCAAGTACTAGATCTCTCTATTAATAACAATTAGAATCTAGGATAAAGATAAAGATAAAGATAAAGGGTGTTTGTCAGTTGGAAACAGCAGGTGTTCAGTACTGGCAGGACCAGTCTTTATCCAGGCCAACTGCTGGGGGGGCAGCTGACACAGTGGTACAGTGGGACACCCACTTGTACGTGTGAGTTTGTGTGATGGGTTTTAATTACCCTTCCTG
>NW_010449832.1:0-4543 GCF_000710305.1 Buceros rhinoceros silvestris | reverse complement strand
AGCTGGCGGGGCAGCGGTTACTTGTGTTGCATGGAGAAGGCAGCTTGGGGGTGCGGGCAGGCGGCTGCGGGCGAGGCAAAGGAGCTGCTCCCGCTAGTCTCCCTGGAGCAGGGGGCAGACAGCGTGGTGCCTGGCAGCAGACCTCCCGCTCCTTGTGCTGGCCGCGCGTGCCTGCTCCTGAGAAGGAAGATTTAGGACGTAGTTTAGTGGCGTGCTGTGAAATACAGTCATTCTAACCCATCTCCTCTGTGGTTTGATTTTTTTTTTTCCTGCCGCGTTGACTTCTGTGTCCGCGGGTAGGGATGCGAGAGGTGGCAGCAACAGTTACAATTGCTGAGAGTTTGCGGTTAAGGTTCGTAAGTAGAAAGTGCCGCAGACTGCACGGGGCTGTGCTATTTAACTTCACGCGTATTTAATGGAAGGCACTTTGCATTTGCTGGTGTTTTAAAGGTAATGGTAAGAGCAGAGGTAATGCCCGTGGACTTCTCTCGTTGCCCGTAGTTCCGAAAACCATCACATTGGTTTCTCGTCCAATTGAATTCTAATTCTATCCTGAAAAAGCTCCCTAAGTCTTAAATTCACAAGGAAAAGATTTGTGTACTGGCGGGCTTGTAAGTCTTCTTAGCATTGATCTTTGATAATTTTTAATATATGCTGCTAGTGTGTGGGAAGACAATTATAGAAGAATAAATACAAAAGTTTCTATTAAGTGATTACTGTTAGGTTTGCTAGCTGCAAATTCGTGTTTGGCAATTAGGGTTTTATTTTTTTTTAAAGGCAACTTGACTAAATGATACTGCAAAGAAGGAAGAAGCAGTTTTATGTAGCAAAGTGCAGTGACATTGCTGATTGCTCTTCACTGCATCTAAAAGGCTTTTCTGGAGTTTTCCCCTCCAATAATGCAGCTAGGTGCTACGGTGTCTTCAGAAGTTTGTGCTTTCCACGGAATACTTTCCTCTGTGACAGTGCCTTGCTTTTATTGTCCTCTCTACCTTCCAATGAGTTCTTTTATGTGATGAAAAGTAGTATTGTAAAGCTTGGTCAAATCAACTTCCAATCTATTTTACTTTCATCAGTGAAATACTTTCGCTAAGGGCAATGTACATTGAAGTTCAGTTTAGATGCATCCAACAATGTTCTTGCTATATCTTTTCATCCAGAGTGAGAAAACAGGATGAAAATACTGCTTTTGAAATGCAAAACTCAGCTGCTTCTCTTCTGTGATAATCTCTTTGTGGGACAAGGTACTTTTAACAGGCCTTTTATCAGAGGGGTGACAATTTTGAGGAAGTTCAGTATTGCTTGGGATGATTTATTAACTGTAGTGATTCACTTCCTGTCAGTGTTGAGCTGTCTTAAAGGTAAAAGTTAAATTTATTCAGAATGCTCTTATGAGGAAAAAGGCTTTCACAGGCAGAATCATATTGAACTGCCATAGTCTCCTGAACAGGAGGGGTTTCTTTCACTTGAGAGAGCCCATGGTAGACATGTTCACAGGCGTAGCTGGGTAGTTAAGTCACTTGGGTTCTAATTTTGTGAGGACTTGTACCACAAACAAGCATGTGCATGAGACATTGCCAGGCTAGGCACTACGAGTGCTGCGTCATCGATATTTTACTTAGCACAATGGGGCTGGCTCTGAGCTGGGAGACGACCCCAGTTATTGATGCATATGTTATGACTATATCAAACCTAGTAATTTAAGTTGCTGAGTTAAAGTCTAATTCTTAGTACATGTTAGTGTAAAACCCTGATATCTTGAACCTTGTATGTATGTTCATGTCAGGAAATGCATTTTCATTAAATCCTGCCTTAAGGTAAATACTAGGTTCTCTCTTAACCTGTCACTGGCTTTAACACATGCCATGTGAAGATCACCCTGTTCATTCTGGAGACTTATATTATTAATTATCAAATGTTAGCTAATGTCTGGCTATTTTAATTGGAAAATAAACATACATTTTATGACCCAACATGACACTGTTTTGTTTCAGGTCGTGCGCAAGATGCATAGTTTGAGAAATCTGTGTGATTTGAAGGAAAAACTTCCAGCCAAAAAGTTTCCACACTTAACTTTGGGACTAAGAGCTTGTGGAGTGCTTTTTCTATTTGAGGCTTTCAGATGAAACTTTTATGAAGCTTAAATGTTTCAGTTGATGAAAATATTAAAAAGCAGTAGCACTCGGACTCTTGCATGGATCACCTGGGCACTCTGCAAACATACAAAGCTTATATAAGGAAAAGCTTAGACTTAAATCCGTTAAGTGGATCACCAGGTCAGGTTTCATTCCCAAGCCTTCGCTTAGCAAATACATTTTCTGTGTAACCTGGCATGCTTCCTCTCTTGCAAATGCAAGATTGAGTAGAAAGCTTAGGCTTAAGTCTGCTGTAGGATTTGTGCGAGTGGTTTTGTTAGTATAAACGGAGGTTACATGTATCAACTGTGCTTGTGTGTTACTTACTGTGTTACCAGTTACCAAGCAGTCAGTCTTCCAGGAGCAATATGCGTGAAGTTTAAGCAGGACATCCTATCGTGCTGGATAGGAGATGAGAAGCCTGATGATGTGACTTTCACTGTGTGTATGCTCTGTCATCTTTGAAGTCAGGAGAACTGGAGTCTGAACTTCTTACACTTTAGAAAAAATAAAGAATGCAGATTTGTGATTATCTTCCAAGGTGTGACAGCATGGTGACTAGAGTGGCTCTGTGTAGTCTCTGTGACTTCTTCCATGGTCTTATGAAAATACAGTGTGCTTAAAACCTGCACTTTCTATGCAGCATTTTTCAGTATATTGGTTTGTATTTGCTAGGATGTACTTGAAAGTATTTGTGGTTTTACTGGAATCTGATAGCCTTCCTGCACAACAAAATTACAGCTTTTGCTTTGTTAATGCTGTTCTGTTTAATTATGCAAGTATAACCCTCCCCACCTTCATTAGAATTGTAAGCGTGATATCTTTTCTTTAAATCTGTATTTTCTTTATTTTCCAGAAAAAATGGCCCTTCTGGCAGTTTGCTGTCCTTAGTTACCAGAATTGAAATGGTGGTGTCTATAATGCACATTTGGGAGTGGAGAATGTGTTGGGATTAAAGCTGTTTTTTATTAGCATTGGTTAATTAGGAACTTAAATTGGACTAATTTGTTGGAAATGCTTCTTGAGATAATCTTGTAAGGCAATAAAAAAGTGGTGTCAGGATAAGGAGTGAAGTCTGTGTAACACTGGTGTTGTTGAAGGCAGGGAGTACTGATGTATGAAAATGTTTTGAATGTGTAGCAACTGCTTATTGCTGCAAGGCTGTGTTTAATGCTTCTAGGCTGCTCAAGCTCTGCATACCATTAAAAGGTTTTATTAGTTCCTCTATTGAACAAAATCTTCCCTATAGTTTATAATGTATGTGTGTAGGCACACACTGTAAAGATGAAGTACTTTTGCGTGCTCTCAGGATTTTCTTTATAAATAACTGATGCTTAAGATATTTGAAGTTTTTTCAAAACATTGGTGACATTTTAAAAGTTTTCAATGAGGATGAGAGGTGAAATGCTTCTGCATTTGTTCTTATTGTAAATCATCGAATTTCTATCAGAACTTGTACTGGAATGTTGTTAGCATGGAATCTCAGATGCTCCTGGATTAGATTAAAAATATGCCAACAAACCAAAACGAACATCTGAAAGATCCAACAACTCTAATAGTTTTCAGTTTATAGCACATGTGAAATAATGCAGGATATGAAGTGTTTTCTTGTACTTCTGGTAAAACGTTTATGAAGCCTTTGACCTAATTAGGGCCATGTTCAAGAGCAACAGAACAAAAATAGAATGTCGGTTTAGTCTGGGAGGGTGACTTATTTACAGCAGTTTCTTGGACGCATCCCCACATGAACTTACACGTCTTTGTAACGACTGGAAAGATGGTGAATGAAAGCAACATAACTTAACAGCCCAAGTGAGTACTGAAATTGTCTGAATGTGACCCTGTCTTGTCTTTGCAGTGTCAGAAATGTGAGGATATTGGTGTTTCAGTGTGAGTTAAGGGCTCTGTTTATAAGGCGTCAGTGTAATTTCTAAATGGAGTACAAATTTAAGACAAGTGGTTTCAATAAACAGTTGTTACTAAGTATTATTTGTTAGAACTGGAGTCAATAAAGCACGTGGAATTTGGACACATAATCATCATCGCTCTTCTGTATAGATAATGTCATGAAAAGCAAGAGTGTTTATGAAAACATTTCTTAGTTTATTTTAAATGACCAGCATTGCTGAAGAATCATCTGATGGTTGAGAGGAAGACTGGAAATGGGTTATCTCTCCAAAATAGAGGTATGTTTGTGTTCTTCCATCTCTTATCTTTGGTGATATGAAATGCTATGTAGCAATCAAGGCATAACACAGAAATTTAGGTGAAAGCAGTAGTAGCTGAGAAGTAAAACCTGCCTATTGCTGATGCAGAAGTTGCTAAGTATTTGTATTCCATCCTGATTGGTGTAAGAGCTCTCATTCTAAACTTAGTGACAGAAACTGGCAGCTTATGGTTTGGGTGGG
>NW_010449831.1:0-4475 GCF_000710305.1 Buceros rhinoceros silvestris | reverse complement strand
GGGTGGAGCGCCCTTTTTAAAATCTAGAGCAGGCTTTAATAAAACAGGAGGGAACCAATTTTCAACATTTCAGCTAAGATTTGTCAAAAATCCCATGACATCCACATTTGCAGTTCAGTTCATTTCTGATGAGATGGCAGAGCTGAGACCCCCAGCTGGGACCTGCTGATGGAGCAGGTGAGGAATCACTGGCATTAACAATGAAAACTGGTACTGTATGCCCTAAAAATAGATGTCAAAGAAACCTGAAAGATACTAAAGTGAACAGTCAGAACCCTTTTAATTAATTTCCTTAACCTTCTGACTTCTGGTACTTGCTTCCTATTGTATCTGTGTCTCTTAATCCTATAGTTTATAAGGCAGATAACACCATGAAGTGAAAGAACTCTACTGATGCAAAACAGCAAGGCTGCAGCTAGCATGAATTTCCATCACTTGATCAGATCAACAGTACTCAGATCACTAGAAAATTGACACTACCAAGATAGCCCCCATCCCTCTTTTTCTGCCTCTTGTCTTACAGCCAGTGCTAGGCATATAAGTGCCCAATATCTGAAAGGTATCTATTAACATATTGACAGACATTGGAAAGGTCAGACTGCCTCTTCTTTACTTCTGATTTCCAGCCGTTCCTTGATAAAGCTGGAAACACATTCTCTATTTGCACAGAGTTGAAGTACCAGGTATATTTGATGAAGGAGCCTAAGTAAACTCCAAAATAGCAATTAAATTCCTGGAAGTGACAATAAAAGAATGTTTGCTTTGTCACTGCTTAATAAGAAGGGCCTGGCTCTTTTAAATTTTGTCTTAGAGTGCTTTGATGACTTGTTACTAGTTAACTGTGAATCTTTTGATCTCTTGATTTTGATAGACAACGACCCTGTCATCATATCAAAGCACTTCCTATTACAGTAAATGGAGAAGCACCCCTCTGGAGAGATATCCTTAGGGCAAACTGTGTATGCTTACACAAGGAAGATGGAGAAGACAGGAGAGATCTGTAGCATCTAGCCTATTTAGGGTTTTTCTGTACTAGAAATGCAATTGTGTCATGGGACCCACTTACAACACAGTTTCATTGTAAAGTGCAGCTGGTAACCTTAACCTTTAGGCCTTGCTGTAGAACATAGTTATGGACTCATCAACACTACAGAATAGGATCGTATTGTATTTGGGTCAGGGGATAACTATGTTGTAACTTTGTCCCTTTCCCGTCTGTGATTTTACCACAGACAAGGCCTTCTAAAGCCCTGTATTGTATTATATGTCTTGTTCACTACTAATAACTGCTGCTGCTACTGGTGTTGTAGGTGAACCACCTGCTGTGTCCCTTCCTGAAGGAGCCTCTTTAGCAGCAAGAGTAGTAATTCTGGGAAAGCCTAACGTAGACTAGTAGCGTTATTTTATTGGATATAGTAACTGACAATTTTTTGCATAACAAATTTCTAACTTTTTACAGTAAGGTAAAAATCAAATCTGCAAAGGAGAGTAGCCACTATCAGAAACTGTCTAGTTCTGGGCTTTTCTGGTGCCAGTAAAAGTCAAGACTGTTAAAGAGCTTCCTTTTAACTTTTGATACTGACATAAACTTGATAGAGGTTTGTGAAGGTGCGTACTATCCAGATTGCTACCTTAATACCATTGCCAGTATGAGATGATGAATCCAGTAACAGACAAGAAGTCTTGTAGCTTGTAGTCTTGTAGTAAAATCTATTAGTCTGACATTTGGAGGTGTGTGGGGTGGGGGGTTGTGTGAGCAGGGAGAATAGTGGAGAAGAGTTTTCTGTTTGTATTTTGGAAAGGAGCAGGTGGTGAACCTGCCTAAAATCCCCCCTTCATTTCCAAATCCTGGGAGGGATATGGGAAAATGCGCTGAGAGCTGCAGTGGGTCTGTCTTTCCTCTGTGGTCCTACAAATAGGAGGCTTGTTGAAGGCAATGAAGAGGGTGGCATGTCTTAACATGAGCCCCCCTCCATGGATGGGCAATGCTTCCTGCTCCTGGAGTTCTAATGATGCAGTGCAGGGCTCCTATGAGGGGATAATCCATCCTGCTGGATCCTCTCCAAGCGATGAGGTAGCCAGAGAGGAACAGGATCTCTACAGCGACACACTGCAATGTGACAGTTGCAAAATGTCCTTTGTGCCTCCAGCTATAATACATCACCTACTCTGTAGCCTATAGAATGCTCAGAGGATGCCTTATAGGTCTGCTTTACAACAGCCCTTTAGAAACCCTACCAGATCTTCAGGCAGGGATAATAATTTTCTTATTGATAATCTCTTCATTGAAATATCTTCTCAAAAGACAGCTTGTTAGCTACCCTGCTAGCTCCCCTTGTGCCCCATACCCAAACACATCAAGAGAGGATGCATTGACTGCACTCGGGGCAAAGCAACCTGGACTAGCTGAAACACATTTACTTGGAAATCTTTGCAGGAGGAAACATCTTTAAAGTACAGCACAATATTCTGGACAGCCGTTTCCTCAAGAGGGACCTCAGCAGAATGGCAGGACCTTGTTTCCCAAAGATGGTCAGAGAAATGCATCTGCCTTGATGGGAGAAGTGTGAAACCTTCAAAACTGTGTAGATGGTCCCTAAGCACCACAGTGACTGGCTTGCTAAGCACAGAGAGTTGTGTAGGCACCTGAAATGGGAGTGCAAGGAGGCAGCAGCCCTTCTCGAGACAGCTTGACTGGAGGGTCCTCAAGGCCAGAAAACAGGCATTGCTGGGAATATAGAAAGGGAAGTCAGCTTCAGTATTGCAATACACTTTGTTGTTGCAGTAGTTCTATCTGTGGTTATTTCACAGTTTGTAGTTTTCCAGTGTCATCTTCCACCACTGTATATCTGCGCCTCTCCAAGGCTGAAAAACAACCCTCCTTAGTCTTTTCTTTTTACTGAAGAGCACAAGTAGCCACTTGCAGGAGGGTAGGGGAAGCGTTGCACAGTGTCAGCCCCACGCTCAGGTGGAAATACAGCCACAATTTCATTACTCTGCCTTTCTAAGGGTGGCAGAGTTGGGACTGGGTGGGAAGCTGTACTGATTTTAGTGTTGCTGCCTGTAGCTGCCTTCTGTTCTTCCATCTGTGGGAACGTGACACAGAGCCTAGGGCTGGAACCACATCCTGCCCATCTTCCCCCTCTTCCAAATTTATGCACGAAGGCTGGGTTGCTGTGGCATTATCCTAGTAAAGCCAGTCACAGTGACGGTAGAGCCGGAGGGGATACACAACTCTGCCTGTAGCTACAGTCATGCAGTTTTCAGGGAATTACTGCTGTCAGACCTGGTGCATGTTCCTGCTACTGGCTTCTCACAGCTTTTTCCTTTAGAGAGCCTGGTGACGAGGGAGGGGCTCATTGCAGAACATAGCTGCATTTGCTAATACTAATAATGTTCTTAAGAATAAAGATCGGTTCCCCTTTTCCTTTCTTTACCTTTTATACCTTCTCACTGAATTGTAAAGGATGTCCCTGCAAAACAGTAGAAATTGCACCTCCTTCACTGAAACGTCCTCTTGAAACAAAGAAACAAAAAATCTGTTCTGGTATAATTTATTAATTTCTTTTGCTCAGGAAAATAAATTTATCTTTTTCCAAAGACAGAAAGCAGAGTGAATCACTCAAAAATATTCAACATGACCAGCTTGATTTATCAGCTAGAATTTCTGTTCTTGCGCTATTTTTCTTCCAAAAAGCAACACATACCTGCCTTTTCTACAGGCGCTCTCCTGACAGAAGTTTTTGCTTCTCAAATATTGCTAAAACACGACCTGCAAAGAAGTGTCATGGGCACTGAAAATGGCTCTCTGAACTTCAGCTGTCTTTAGACAACACAATGTGTAAATTTTGTTTTACTGAGTATGAAGAAGTTTCACTGGTGAAAAATTGTCCTCAGTCACGGTGAAGAAAAAAAAAAAGCTGTCATGCACATACATTTAATTTTGCTTTTTTTCAGTCCACCCAACAAAAAAATTAAACTTTCCATTCTGCAATAAGTGTTGCCAGGCAACTGTAATTAATACCTGTCGTAGATAGCCATTGCCCTCCAGGAATGGGCTCTGAATTTCCCTGTACAGGAGCTACAGATTTCCACTATGCAACTCCAACAACATTGATTTTGAAAGACCGGAAACAAAAATGGATTTTTTTTTCTGGCAGAAAGTACACTGGGCAGTTTCTGTTTGGTCTGGGATTTGGTTTTGTATTTCTTTCCCCCAGTGCAGTTATTCCTAAGGCTGATGTTCCACACTCCCCTTCTGTCCCAATACCAGGGCTTCCTTCTGTTTTGAATCGGTTGGCTGCTGAAGAACTACAATTGCTGAAGCAAGTAATTCTGTGTCTGTGCAGAGCGCACAGAAAGGAGCCACCACCTCCTAGGGGTGCCCTTAGTAAACATGGGGGAGAAGAAAGGGGACAGACAGACCATCAAAGGGAGAAGGGGCATTGTCCCGGTTTGAGTTAAACTTCCTGGTT
>NW_010449830.1:0-4603 GCF_000710305.1 Buceros rhinoceros silvestris | reverse complement strand
TAATATAATAATAATATTTATAAATGCTAATCAAGGGAACTTTGTGTCCCTGAGCCACAAAAGAAGCTGAAGTACTTTGAACAGACCTTTTTCCTGCTTTTAAAAGCAAACTTGACACAGAACGTAATTTAAAAAGGAAAAAAGAAAACTTTAATTGTACACAGATGGAGGAACAATCTAAATTTCCTCATTGGAAATTAATTATGTTAGACTTGTATGCATATATCTTGAATTAGTTACCATCGATTAGAGAACAGAACATTATATTCTAAAGAGTAAAGCCATTAATCTGAGAAGAACACAGAGGAAACACAGAAGTAAACAAATAATTCAAACTAATTAACATTTGCTTGTGGAATGTGTAGTTTTATGGCCAGTAAGGATCCAATAACAAATGTTTAATTGATTGCTTTTCCTTTTCATTGCATTCGCCACCCGCTGTTAGTGGTAGCTAGATAAATCCTAGAGCAGCAACCAAAACCAGCAGGACCTGAGCATGTTCACTACAGATTGAACTGAAGTCTGAAAGCCTGGCTTAGGAAACAGCACATTAACTCTTCCTACAAAAAATTGTTGTGTTTTGACAATTGACAAACAAGAAAGTGAGGGAAAAACAAACACAAAGCTCATTGCAAACCTCTCACCAAAAAGTTGGGGAATTAACAGTGAAACTGCAGAGCCTTTAATCTCCGAGCAGCTGGTCTGACTGCCGGGCTGACTGGAGGAAGTTACTCACCCTTTTCCTCCCGTTTGCTTAACCACTGATGTAGCGCCGATCTTCACTGGCAAGGCAGATAGGTATTTATGGTTTAGGCGGGTCGCCGTGCTATGACTTGTTAGGGCGGCCTCTGTCAGCTTCTTCAGCACTGGGCAGAGTGGTCTGCACTGTCCGTCTCCATCTACTTTCTCGTTATGGTTCCGTGTGGCCTTTACTGTTCAAGAGAAGAGGCAGACAAAAGCCAGATTAGTCAGGTAGTGAAAAGGAAGGGGGGAAAATAAAGGAATGTTACTTTAGCAAGTGCCTGTATCTCCCTCACTTAAAGAAATAAAAAGCAATACCTGAAATTCATCTGCCTTACCTTACTCATCTAATTATCCATCTATAATGCCTAAGACGAGTTTTCAAGGAATTAGTAGGCTGCAAGAAAAGGTGCTTCGTGAGGCCTCCCTCACTTCTGGAAAGACATTCTCTGTGCAGGATGCGAGTGTGGCTGCAGGAAAAAGTGGAGAGAAGTTCATAATATGGTTGTTATTGCAAGAGATGAAAGGGCAACACAAAAGGTAAGGAGGGAGAGACAAAGCCAAGTTTCAGTGGACATGGGGGCTGGGGACATTAGAATTATCCTAAAGAGCATAAACCCAGTATTTTACAGCAAAAATGGCACAGTATGGATATGGATAAACGTGTGAGGAAGGGAAACCAGTTTACAGCAGCGTGCCAGCCGAAAAGGCAGCCCTGGAAAGGCTAGAAAAGGAGCTTCTGCTGCATGAAAGATTAGTTTTCAGAGATGGGCTTTAGAGAAAGAGATGGTAGGATTATTTGGTCACAGACTGTGTGCAAGTAACAAGCCAGAGGAAGTTTCTCCAGACCATGGACTCAGAGTAGAGAACATCTAAGCAGTTACAATGGGTATGACACTGGAAGAGGTGAATTAGCAGTCAGGGAGCTTTAGCTCATTATTCAAATGAATACGGACAAACTTAAAGGTGATGCTCACACGGGGACACTGTGTTTTCTCAGGCTGCATAAACATGCATAGAACACTGTCCAGTCACCTTCTCAGCACACCCTGGAGTAAGCAGTGTAATTTTAAAGGCCTGTGGCTCCAACAAGGCAATGCTGAAGCTAATCTACATTGACAAGTAATCTGGTGAGACGTGCCTTGCAGAATGTTAGTCAGAGCTACTCACAGGGCTCGAACAGCAACATGCTGCTCTTGACTGTATTTTGGGACGCAGCAGAGCGCCAGCAGAACTACTGCCACCACTTGACCAACCTTGCAGGAAAGTACAGGTAAAAACTAGGCACTGGGGAGGGAATTCCCGATTACAGATTCCAATATACAGGTCAAAAGCTATTAAGAATTTTCTCTCTGAGCTATCCAAACTAAAAAGACTAATCTCTTTACGAGCGGATGTCATAGGGAGTGTAGTGAAATGCCCAAAATGAGAACCATAAACAAGAGAGGAATTCCCCTTCCTAGACAGGACATGACTCCAACGAAAAGAAAAGAAGCAATTCTACGAGAATATGCACGGGAAGAAGAACACATCGCGGTCAGACTGATTTCTCACCCAAACTTCAAAAGAATACATAGACCACCACTAATCTGCCAGAGATTAACGATCGCTGCTTCTTACCAAAGCTGAAACTTTGGACTGTATGTTGCTGAGGTGTCACGATCGAAAAACCCCCAAACTTCACATCACCTGAAGGCTGCTTAAAGCGCATCCTTGTCAGAGGTGTCAGTGAGCCGTCCGTGTGTTGAGCGAAGCCTCCCGAGAGCGCAGGCTGAGCTTTGAGAGGGAGCTATCCGCTGCCATCTAATGGTGCGCCGGAAGAAGAGAAAAATCAGACCGCGGTCTTCACCCTGTCGGGAAGTTTTGGTTATAATTTCTGTTCGATATAATTAAAGCAGGTTAATGAATATTAACTTCATTTTTGCCTTTTTGGTCATTAGAAATGCACGTACGGACCCGGGTTGGGAGTTGCCAAGACCTCACACGACTGGAGGACAAATCTTAAAGACGAGGGCTGTCACGGCCCTTCTGTGGCGTGGAGGGAATCCGAGGACACGGAGACCTGCGTGACACTGAAGTTCCTCTCCACTCCAGGGCTGAAAGAGTCCTGAAAAAACCTTGGAAGTGTCTGCTTCTGTGATGAGACATACTAGTAACATGATGGACCTTCTAACCAGTACAACTAGACGAGTTGCCCATGCAGCTGGGCTAAGAAATGAAGCGAGCATGCCAGAGGTGATGTCCCTGTTTGGGGTCACGCACGATGGCATAAATCAGATGCATGATGCCTGTCATGACACCCAAGCTACATTTCCTCTGTGACTGGTGAGGGACCTGCCTGAGCACCTCACTTTTAACCTCCTGCAGCCCGTAAAGCCTGTGGGAAGGTGAATTGATTCCTTTCTGGTTTGGTAAGATGGTCTTTAACTTGCCTTTCAATGTGAAGATGCAATAAAGTCGTACAATGCCAGACTGACCTAGAAAGGCACTAACACTTCTGTTTACTAAGAGTAAGTTATCTTCACTCTTAGCAAAGTTACAGCACGACCTTAATCCTACGCGAGACAAATCAAATTCTAAGAGCTCTCAGGAGAATGGGGTGTATGGAAAGCTGGGGGGGGGGGATAGGGGGCGGTTTGTTGCGTTTTGGGTGGGGGTTTTTTCCCCCCTTAGAGAAGGCGGCCTTTCTGCTCAGGGAATCCCCACCGGTCAGACATTCATTTCTGTTCTGACTTTCTACAGGCCGCTATGAATGCAAGAAACTAACTACTACCACTTTTGGGGTTTCCTCTATAAGGATGTGTTTAAATTTAAAGACATATGGGAGGAAAGTGCTAAAAAGCTAAGAGCTATATTGCCAACTGAAATTCATCAGAATCTCACAGGACTGGGCACTGGAACATTCACAATACATAAAGATGTTCACAGCTTCCTTCCCAGTGAGGTTTCTAAGGAGGTGAAACAGTTTTGCCGAGGAATCGCTCCGTTACAAAATAACCCTGGCATAGAACCCTCTTATTCAAACATTTGTATTATGACAAAGCTTATACAGGTGTAAAATTAAGCAATCGCTTACAATGCCCGTGCTAACCTCGCGGCTGCTGCGCAGCAGTAGCTCCACAGTTGTATCACTTCCCGTCTTTGCTGCTGACGTTCCAAGGGGTGGTTGGTCTGTCAGGTGAGGCAATGGGCTTTTTAAAGCAGAACTTTAAAGCCGAGGAGCTCTTCCATCTGCCAAAATCACCCTGAGCCTTGTAGCGCCGTTTACATCAGCGCCGATTTGATGGGGTTGTATCCGTTGTGTACGGATGGGTAGAGCTCCCCATACGCAGAGCAATCAGAGCACACCAGGAGAGGTGCACAGCAGAGAGAAAGCTGGGGAGGGCAGGAGAAGGCATGGGACTCTCCTAGTTTCTGCGCTCCAAAGCAAAGGGATTAGGACCTCCAGTAACGGAGACGTGGAGTGAAAGAGGGAGATCTCATGTGAAGGAAAGTAGCAAAGATGAGGACGGGGAAACCCAGGCCACGATGGGATTTGGATTAGAGTATCAAGGTGGCTAAGCCTTTCAAATCAATCTGTGGTCGGGAAACCCGAGCGTTTGCTGGGGTCGTATTCCCACTGAACGCTTTCCACTGTTTTCTGGTCTGGGCACATGGGCAGAGCCCGAGCGGCTGAAAAGCACAGGTTGGCCCGTGACACTGAGGTCTGTGAGGCAAAAACACGTCAACAAGCATTGCCAAGGGAAAAACAGAGGTGTCTAACACCAAAGCGACACGAAAGGTGCTAACACAGTTACTCCCGAGCGCTTCGGTGTCAGCTCTGGAGCGCAGCACCGGCGGTGAGGGAGGGAAAGCCCCGGGG
>NW_010449829.1:0-4437 GCF_000710305.1 Buceros rhinoceros silvestris | reverse complement strand
CTTCCTTCCCCTTTTTAAAATCCTTCTGCCTTTAACAAGGCAGACGGAATCGTTACAGTAATTCGAGAAGTGGGTACCCAGACCCTCGACCCATAACACTCCTGCACTCTTCTTCACGTGTCCAAGTGTGGAGAGAGTAGGTAGTCAGAAAGCTGATGTTCCAGTTAATTATGTTGTAGAGGGAAGTTTGCTTGATTCAATTTATGGAAAGTTGTTTTTTTTTTAATAGCTGTTGTAGATTTCTTTTTAAGGGGAAGAAATTGTCTATATACCCAGATAAATGTTTCGCTTTCAACTGAATATTCATCTGAGAATGTTTGAAGTATCGTAGGAGCTTCTTTTCTTTTTGGTCTATATGTTTTCATTTGCACAGAAGTGATTTTTAAATACTGTATTTCTATTTCTCTCGAGTTAAGTGATTTTAATCACATTGTCAGCAGTTTGGGTGGAGTATTGCAAAAAACACTATTAAATTTAATCTTCAAAGCTCTTAAAGTCAGAATGGAGTTCATGATAAGGAGTTCATTTATATTTTGAACTGTTATCCAAAAGTTAAACCTCTGGACATTAAATGTTTTTAAGTATTAGTTCAGATTACTTACAGTTTTCACATTTCCTTAAGTCGATGTAAATATAGGTAGAAATGAGAGAAATGTATTCCTCTAGATATTAATTCTAACAAACCATATTTTAAATGTATATAGACTCACTTATTTTCACTTGTGTCTTTATTACAGATATAAGGCAAAATGACAAAACTTCTGTGAGCCAGCAACAAAGGGAACAGCAATGCCTTAAACTAGCACAGGGACTAACAGGGGGTTCTTATTTGTAGGATTGGCAGTATAGTCAGGATGCACCTTCCACTGAGCTCCAGAATTAAGGAATAACACATTTTAACTAGGTTTGGCACCGTATTGTCTGAAATCTTATGGCTGGTGTTTTCAAAGTAAATATTTAGTTTAGAGCCTCCTTGCAAAGGGTCAGAGCTTTTCATGATTATTCCACAGGCAGACTTTTCTAACATGTCATGGGATCAGTGCCTGGAAGAATACAGATGCTAAGATGAGACTCATGATACAAACTGACAAAGATCCAAATTTTTGAAGCTCCCATTCCTACCTAACCCCATCAAGCACTGCAAATACAAGACCAGGAGTGACCAACTTTTCAGAGTTTAGCAGCTATGAAAGCATACCATAGCATCTGTCGTAAACTGCTGGGGCTAGTGCTCTCCTAGGGTCTGTGGTGGTCTTTTTTTCTTCTTTGTCATCCCTGCCTTTCTGCACTGTGATCTGAACTGCTTCACCTCCTGCCACAGTCTAACTCGGCTGTGTCATCTCATATTCTTTATTCCCCATCCCTGTTCAGCTGGGAGCGGGAGCTGGTGGTTTGCAAGGAGGAAATGCTGCTGCTGCTGCTGTTGCTGCTGGGGAACATCTCTAGAGCTCAGTGGCAGAAGGGTGCAGTGCGTCCCTCAGGAGGAGTCTCAGAAGAGAAAGGTTCTAACCTTACTGCAAGGCAGGAAATACCCCCCTCAACTCTCTTTGTCTAGAATTATTTTTCTTGGCATTTATTATTGCTTGGAGAGCTGTGTTTTTACTACAAGCACAGGTGGCTTATAAGTAGCTGGTTGGTCACACCAGTTTAATCTGAAGTATTATGGCGCTACTACTTGCAAAAGTGGCAGCTAGCTAGGCTGTTTCAATAATGAGAATTTAAAAAATGGGGTAAGTACAAGCTTAGATTTATTACCTTTGGCTGCTGGACATGCAGCTTGACCATTAGTGAAATATATTTTTTTGTACTTGCAATAAAGGTGGTTTTGTGCCAGCCTTTTTTGCCAATAAATGTACCTTTGAAGTCATAAACTCAGGTCAGGGAAAGTTCCTCTTCAAGACTGTGAAAACAGGTTTTATCTAACAAATTGCTGTTGGTGAAAAATGACTTCAGCTTTTTACCTAAAGTGAATGTTCAGAGTAGGATTTATTTCTTTGTTTCATGTTATTTCTATTTCCTTTTACTAGCACTACTTAATGGGCTAAATAAAAAATGGTTTTTTTCTCTCTGCATTATGTGGAGGAATTATTACAAAATCAATATTCCTTTTTTTCCTGTACTGTTTTCTTGTTTTTAGAATTGTACAAGGTAAGCCTACTGAATAGAAGAATAGATGGTTTTGCATAAATTACGTTTTTTGCATCCAGAATGTCAGACCATTTATTCCAAAGCTGATCTTGGTGTATATTTAAGTTGCATATTTTCCGAACAGCAATTGCCAGTTGGGCTGAACTGAATAATTTTTTAAAATATTTTAAGTTTATTGAACTCTTGTCATTCATCCAATGAAGTATACTAGAAAATTGCTCTGAGGAAAGTTTACAAGTTCTGTAATCATTAGTCCCAACTTATGTGGAAAAAAAACCCGTGTAGATCGATACGATGTTTTAATAGCTGGTAGTGTATAGTAGGAATTGCAGTCTGTCTTCGTATTTCAGGAGTCGGGGTCCACAGAAGGTGGAATATGTGCAATTGCAGGTTTACAAGAATATTGGAGTTAGGATTCTGTGCCGATGTTAATCTTAAAGCCTATAAGGTCTAGGCTTAATTTTCTTCAGTATGTGAGTTAATGAGTATTTTATCATTGCTTTAGAACTCCAGGTGCAATATTTACAATTTCTGCATCAAATTTTTTTAATATCTAACTTAGCCTCAGCTGAGGCTCTTGTGCATTATTTTGTGTAATTTGTCTGTATAAATACTGTTGCTTTGGCTGAATGCAAGTAAAAATATGTACTTCATGCCAAACTACCGATTTATTGTCCATCTTGTGGAAAATTAAAGTCTTTTCCATGCAGAAAGTCCAACTTCTTATTAGAAATATTTTATTAATTCTCGATGAAAAAGATCTCTTGCTATGATGTGCAAGCTGTAAAGTGGTATTCTGGTCTGAAAATTTACCTGGATGACGCTTGCGTACTTCAGTATAGCTCGTTGAATGGAATGTTTTTAAAGCCTCACTTGACTACGGCTTTCCAGTTTTTAGCATTCAGGAAATCATACAGTGATATCTATATAGTTCTTTTTCCCTTCAGTAATAGAAAATATTTTCCCATTGTGATAAATCTCCAGAAAGTGTTCTGAAAAATATTCTTAATTTATTGATATAGCCTTTAATACTATGGCACTTTTCTGGATTCATAAAGCCTTTCTACTATTTTAAATACTAATATTCTTCTGCCAGTGAGATGCTCTTTTGTTCAACAGAATCACTGATTTTATTGCATGCCAGATTACTACACTGATTTGTCTTGGGTAACACCCTTAAAAGAAAACATACCTAAATAATTTAAAGAGAGAGAGAGTCTTGCTACGGTAACATCAAATATGATATGAGAATTTATATGGTAATTGAAATTCAAGTACACTGCAGTGATAACAAGGCTTTATGAATATTGTAGTACAACTGTGAATTAATTCCAGAATTAAATGTGAGTGTCTTAGTTCCTTGATTTAACATGGCATGTGGATATCCCATCTCCAGCAAGGCAGAGTTCTTAAGAGCAAGGTTTGGGAGCATCAGAGATTACGACTGCTCTCCAATAGCCGTCAGTCTAAGTTGAAAACTAACTCCAAAAGGGAAGATTAGGAATGAAGTAGGTAGATAATGAAAAGACTAAATATGTAATCAAGAAATACTTTACAGATGGATAATTTTGTTCAATAATCTGAGATGATAGTTCTAAACATGTACTTTCTCCTGAAATGTGAGTAATTTTGCATCTCTGAAGTTTGTATCAAAATACAAATTTCCTAAAACAGCAGAATAAGACCTTATGCTGATGCTGAAATGAGAGAGAGCAAAGAATGAACTGCCTTAAAATCAAGATTTTTGTTTGTTTTTCAAAGTAGCAGTGGTAAAAGAAAAAGAAAGGAGTTGTCATCGGGGATAGTGATACCAAGACTGTTCTAAAAATAAGAAAATGACATTTTGTTTTCTGACAAAACCCGTAATACAATTTATTTTCCTGCGATACACATCCCAGGTGTGTGCTAGCTCGTAAGAGCCAAGCAGTGTTGGATGTGTTCATCTCAGCCATTTCATGGGTTTCCTCCAGAGCATTTTATTATGTAACTTGTACAGTTATTTTAAAATAATGTTTTGAAATGCAGCGGTACCTGGCAGAAATGATCGTGGAGCACCCTTAGCATTTGAAAACCATGATTTTTGACTTGGCAAAAAAGATGTGTTTGACACTAATATTGTCTTTGACGGGACCTGAGATGAGAAATTGAAAACCTTTTCTCTGAAACATCTCTGCTTTAGGCAGGTGTGACATGACTAGAGCTTTTGCCTTAATCCATGACGCTGCTTCAGTTTTCAGTCCAGGATTATCATAGACATAAAAAAGTCTGTAATATATACATTTTAGATAT
>NW_010449828.1:0-4426 GCF_000710305.1 Buceros rhinoceros silvestris | reverse complement strand
TATAATATTATTTGGAAAATATATTATTATATTTTGAAGTCAGTCTAAGCAAGAAATCTAGCAACTTGTAATGTAAGGGAAAATTACTTCCTACTGTTTTGTATTTAATTGGTTATTTGGCCCAGATCTGGTGATCATATACTCTGCAATGTCATTATATTTTGATGTCTCTTAGAGAGTAGAGCAAGTCTGTATTTCAACATCTCCTTTCCCCTGGTTAATAAGTTCAGTTCAAAATATCCGATTTTTCTTCAAATCTAGACATTTCAAACCCCAGTGTTAAAATGTTGCATATAAAGTAATCTGTGGTTTTAAACTTTAGTTTCCACTCTCCCATGTAAATGCAAATATAATGTTTTCCATTAGAATAACTCTGCCTCATGCTTTTTTAACACAGGCATAGGAGACTAAAAAGTGGAGTAGAATCCATTTTGATAATATGGCATCTTCTCTCTTTGCTCCAATCCAAGTATTTGTATCTGTCAGATTTCGTATTTAATACCCTTGAATAATGGCAGTTGCAGGAAAAAAGGGAAAGTAATTTTTATTTCATTTTCCTTCACCAGGCTTTGGTGGTCTTATAGTATCTTACTGGGGTGCAGACGTATGAGTGTGAAGATTTATAGCACTTTCCTCAGCCAGGATGTCTCCTAGAAATCCAAGGTGTCATTTGCAAACATTCGTGACCAAACACACTTCCTAACATTTGGGGGAAAAAAAAAATCTAGCTTTCCCAAAGCCCAAATTCAGATCTCTGATAAAATGGAAGGAAGTATATAAAATCATTTGAATGTGAAAGTAAAATATGAAAGCAAATGCTATGGAAGACCTCTTTCTTTTCGTGTACATGCACAAAACAAGACACTTCCATGGCAGAATATGTTGCCTTGAAATCAGTCACAAATGCCGCTACAGCCCCCGACATTGTCTAAGTGAATATGGAGCACCCAACAGCTCCCTTTTAGCCAGTAAAATGATAAATTCCGGTGGCATTTTCTGGGAAAGGAAGGAAAATTGCTATCAAGCAGTTCCAGGATATCAAAAGGTCAAAATATCACATGAAAAAGCAAGTTCCAGTTTTTAAGACTCCACTTGCTAGTGAACCTTGCTAAAGCAGCTGTTGGTGAGTACCCACTGTTACAAACTTTTTTGTAGTTTTATGGGATTCAGCCACAAATTATTGCTCTAATTTAAAGACCTGATGAGTAAGGTTACAGCTGGGTTGTTTTTATTTTTCACAAAGCCCTTGCATCCAGAAAAGAACAAAATATTTCTGGGTTTTTATGGATTAATTCTAATTTTAATATCCTAAATTTTTTCTACATCTGTTTATTGTTTTGTCCCTCTGCTTTACATCAGATGTTCTAAGTGCCAAGGAAATAGAGTATCTAAACCACAATGGAATATGAAATGTCCGCAGATTAAAGCCTGACCCTTCATCCAAGATCTGCTTAAGAGGAATCATTAGGAAAATACAGAGAGATCTCCCAGCATGTCCTATATGAGAGTACAAAATCCATGGACTCTGTAATGAAAAGTAAATAAATGGGTCTGTCCTTCGCTGTCAAGCTGTTAATCCATGATGTGAAGTTGGCCTCTGTTATTGTCAACAGTGATATATACATCATATCAGACAAAGCAAGAACCAGGCTGACCCTTTACTCCTTCCTTTAGCCAAATGCAAACACTTATAATGCCTAAAACCTTTTTCCACTATTTTCTTTCCCCCTTTTCACATCTCTATCATTTGCTGGCTTCTCTTGGGATGGGAAGAGTGGAAAAGTGTGTGGGAGCCTATTTCAAGTGTTCTGTGAGGAATTTTAGCCCAATTTCCTAAGCCAAAGAGGTTTCAATAACACCACCCCACCCACTGTTTGGTCCTTCATAAAACCATGCTTCTGGCTGCTCAAGACTTCTGGGAACAGGAATGTATGGAGAAAGCAGCTTTGCAGATGAGGGGTCACATACCCAGGGATGACACAGGACAAAAGCTGTACTGGGCATGAAAAGTTAGAGGAAGATGCAGAGAGACCAGAATAAGGACACTAAGAAAGCTGAAAGATTGAAGGGGAAAGAAGACTGAGGGAAATGGACTAAGGCTGAGTCTTTAGTAAGACCCAGGGTAAAATGCTTAAAGTCAAATGAAAGGTTGTGACTGGTTTAGGCAACATTGAAAGCATTTTTCTTTATGTTACCTAAGTTTCATTTAAAAGGAGTAAAATATCCAGTGACTTTCATTTTAGTTGATGGGGTCCTAAGTGAAAAAGGGTATGAAATTAACAGAATTTTGTCACTTGTAAAGCTCCTGTTGAGCTCACTTCAGGATCAAAGCCTAAAACTATAACTTTGTTGCTCATTAAAATAATGGAACAAATATTGAGGGAAAAATAGCTAAATCCAGGGCAGTAGTGCCAAGAGCAATAAACAGGATGGCTTTATAAAGTACAGATCTTGCCTTAAAAACCAGATCGCCTTTTTCTCATAGAATTACAAAGGACCAAATTCTACTGTGTTTGTGAGGACTGACTTGTGCTAAAGGAACCACCAAAGTCTACTCCTGGTAGCATTCACCTATGCGAATAATGCCCTAAATGCCAAGCTATGATAAGCAGATGGAGGAGGAGGAGTAGATTAATACTGTTCCCCATGATATTTGACTGATCAAGGGTAAATTTCCAGATAAGTTTTGTGATGTAGGAGCCAGAGTATCAGTTGTAGATTTTCAGTTAAGTTTGTACGTTGTACTGTCACATGAATTAATATCACAGGTGAAGTGCTATAATGAACAAAAGCAGTGACAAATGGCAAAATACAGCTCTCTGCAAGGTGCTTCGAGTGCCATGTCAATGTGACTTTATTCAGTCAGAAACACAAAATGAAGGGAATTGCTTAAGGGAAATTCTCGTTTTGAATTATATGTCTTCGGGAATGTGATAATTATGTTGCGAAAGTGAGAAACCTGGAAAGGTGTTGTGCGTTGGGAAGAGGTATGTGAATAGGGTTTAAGCATGCAAGAACTGAAACTGTTGGCCCACACTTGCAAGATGAAAAGGTGGGGGAAATACTGATGCAAATACGCAAGAGCCACATGAAAATCCTTTATGTCGCATATCAGGCTGGTCAATAGATAACCGAACATCCAGTACTCGTTCACTCAGAGAAGTGTATAAAGCTATAAAGATATGCATCAAATTGGAGGGTGAGGGATGATGTAATTAGATCCGGGGAGAAAAGCATCAGGTTTTGAGTGGTAGATAAAGGGGAGATTATCTACAGTAATATAGCTGTACCCATCATGGCTATCTACAAATGTCTGATAAAGGAACAATGTAATAATCCAGCAGGCATACGTAATGAAATTGAGAGGGGGAAATACAAGGCAGTATCTGGAAGAACTTTGACTGTGAAGTGCAGTAGTTTGCTGGGTGGAACAGGTTGTCTTACGCGTGATAGCTAACTTGGACTGTCATAAAGGTAATACGTGTGACACCTTCTCTAAATCCAGTAATCCCCGAGTCAGCCAGGAGACCCTCATATTGCTTTGTCCTCCTTTATCCATTTCTGGTGCAGCAAAATGTTTAGAGATAAGAGTTGGGCTTGGATTATTCTAGTGTTAACTGTTGGCTATTGCTAAAAATTATTGGATTTTCTTTTTCCTGAGATCTTTTTCAGGATTTTTAAAGATCCATAAATCCTCATTTAATCAGGCCATCCCAGTAGGGAATCAACAGAAATATTTGCATAATCTTTCCCATGTCGATGCATTATGGTGCCAGAGTTTGTATTTATTCCTTGCTTTTCAGCTGGTTTAAATTATCATCGTACTGTTGAAATCAATTGTATTTCAGCACCTGCCACTTCCAGGTGTGCAATATTTACCATTTTTTCTTGTTGCTGGTGCCAAGAAAGAAAATGGGATCATTTGCTAGTCCCTTTAATGACATGGTGTGAGAAAATGAAAAAAAAACCAAAAAAACTGTTTACTGTCTTATAAGACCTCTAAAACTCAAGTACAGAGGAGAGGTCAATTATTTCTGGTGTGAAAAATAAGCTTCCACATGGAGTTCTTTGATAAGCCAGAACATGTACTGGAGTCAAAAAGAGAGCACATGAGCCTCCATCACCTCCATACAGCTATTGTGTTTGGCCTGTAGTACATGGAATAAGTGGAAAGCCAGGCTGGAGTAGAAAAAAAATACCACCTACCCATATCCTTTTCAAAGTGATGCTTTGTAATAAATTGCATTCTGTTTAATTTGGCTTGTGCTGGCAACACTGCACTTGGTGAGGCAGTGCGACTCCTATCATCTTCAGCGTGAGCAGGATCAGTCTATGCATTTCTTTGTTGTCATGGAGTAGCTGGAGTGCTAGTCTTTTATGACTAGTCTTTCACGGATTGGCTTCGCAGACGAAGATTTGGGAAGGG
>NW_010449827.1:0-4405 GCF_000710305.1 Buceros rhinoceros silvestris | reverse complement strand
GAAGCCTTTATGTATTTATGAAGACTTTTATTTTCACCATTGAACAGAAGCTTTAGAATCACTCAAAAGCATTTCTTAGTTGGTTACATTTTCTTTAGGAACTCTTCAGACCTGTCTGCTTTTAGATGTGGTACGTCATTAAGGCTCCCTGTCTATCTTCAGATACCCAACTCGTTCACACTTCATCTCCTCAGCTCTGTATCTTTGGTTACTCCCAATTCGGATCCCTTGCTTTACAAAGCAGTCCATGAGATGCCTTCCCAGAAAACCAAGTATTTTTTGTGACTGCAGGGCTATTGTATCCTTGCTCCAAAGTTTCTTCTGGATAGGGAGGTTTAACTCAGATTCCTTGACAGAGCGAGCTACAGCTATCAATAATCAGTGTGAATTCTCTTCTTTGCATGATGAATGGTTTGTAAAAAATCAATATGTAAAAAAGGAAAAACAAAATCTGTTTCTAATTGAGAAATTAAAGAAAAGTTCTACTAAAATGTTGGCAGCCATTTATTAAAATCATCCTATTTCAATCTTAAAAATAAAGCTTGAATAAAAATAAGTATTTGCTATATTCTCTCTATCTATCTGTTTAGGCTGACCAGAGAGTTCTTTAACACTTTTAGACTAGGTGTGCAAGTATAAACTCTTCAGCATTATTGTAAGCATACATTTAACATAATTAAAATGGTTTTCAAATTCCTATACCTGCTTTAAAATATGCTGATATCCATGCAAGATCTTCTTCAGGTGCCAGCTACACTCTATCCTAGACAAACAGATTTTGCATAACTTTTAAATTCACAGTACATGATTTTTAGAAGAGATCAGAAAGTCTGCTACAAAAGTTCTTCTTCAAAAAAATCAAGGAATTAAACAAAGCTTCAAAACTTCTTTCAGTTTCATATTCAAAGTTATTTAAAACTTTCAAATGTCACTATTCCAAAGCCCATTAAAAATTAAGCATTTACACACAAAAGCCTGTTCTTTGCTGAAAACAACAACATAATTCTTTCAAGCTAATACGACTTCATAAAACACACCAACATTTAAGAATGAGATCCTGAAAATGTCAAAGTTTCCTCTAATGTGGTTTTAAGTATCTGACCTAGAATGCAATAAAGCTATTGAACAGCACATCTGCTCACAGCAGGCTGGCCCAGGCAGAGGGGCGGGATGCGCTGGTGAAGACTGACCCGGCTGCGCACACACAACACACACAGTTAGTAACGTGTATGAACAGAAAAGAAAAAAATACAGTAAAAAAAGCTGTGCTAACCATCAAGTCCATAATTCTTAAATTTACAATATTGCACTGAATTTTCTGTTTCCCAAACGGTGACATATAAATAATCTAATTAAATGAACATTTTTCCCCCCCAAGTACATTGATTTATACATAAATACAAGCAATTAATTACACAGGTTTCAAAGTTAATTAACAGCAACATTTTTTGATATAGGCAATATTTATTGTCAGTGTTTATTAACACTAATGTTGTACAATTTTGTTGCAAGATTAAGTTGAAACCAGTAAGAACTAATTACTAGCGCTGATACTGGAGAAAAGAATAATTCATGTGCACATCCATCATTGCTTTTATCAAAATGCACTTTTGTTACTTACACTTACAAATTGTTTTCATAAAACGCTCTTACCTTGCATTTTTCAGCTGATAATCCATTGGTAACAGTATCCTGATGTGGAAGTCTCTACCCTTGAAAATAAACATTTTGTTAAGAGGAAGGTCAGCAAAGAAAAATATTAGATGTTTGTGGGACGTATTTGTCCTAAGATCAGTTAGTGAAAAAGAAAGTTTGTCTTATCTGACTTTCAGGAATATTATTCAGAATTTCTTTATTTAGAAAAAAAAGCAGCAGGAGTGACAGGTAGAAATAATGCTGATTTTCATCCTGAAGTTGAAATACTCTTGACCTCTAACTCAGAGTATTCAGTGAAAACTCTTCACTGCATCACGTTTCATAAGGCAAAAATAACACCTTTCAAAAGAAAAATAAATATTATCCAAATCTGGACAAAATGAAGAAATAAAATTTGATCCAAGTCATGCTGAAGTACATGACAGCCTGTCTTCAACTCAAGTAAAAGTCAAACCAGACTCTTCTCATAAAGTGCTGCACTAAAAGGGAACTCAGGCACTGATCCACTTGACGCTTCAGCATGGTTTTCAAAACTGCAAACAGAAACAGTCCCAAGGATGTGACTGTGGTTTTTTTTCCTGTAGTGCAGTCCGTGTGGGGCAGTTCCTAAATGCCACCCACTTGTACCTTCAGTAGTCCCTGTTTGTGATCCTCCTACTTCCTTATCAGATGATCAAAAGGAAACCGACCCAAGGGTTTGGGAGGACATTTCATTCCTCCCTAAAGGGAAAAGGACAGTCCTCTCAAAACTTTTACTCCAGACTCTGCTCCCACTCAGCATACCTCAAATTATGCCCACAAATTCTGAGATTTCTCCAGCAGAAAGTTAAGAACAAAACCAGGTTTCCTCCTGTGATCAGATCACTGGTAAGGGTGGATGCTTTATCTGCCTTTCAGAAAGGCTTTTAACACTGTTTCCCATAACATCCCCGCAGACAAACTGAAGAAGGATGAAGTAGATAAGCCGACAGTGAGGGGGACTGAACTGTTGCAGAACTGCTGGGCTCAAAGGCTTGCGGTCAGCAGGATGAAGTCCAGCAGGAAGACCCTGACCAATGGTGCACAGCAGGCGTCAGTCCTGGGGCCAGCACTATGTGAGCTGGATGATGGGACAGGACTCACTGCACTCAGCAAGTCGGCAGAGGATACAAGACCGGGAGGAGAGGTGCACAGACTGTGTGACTGTGCTACCTCAACATGCTGATGAAACAGGCTGACAGGAGCCTCAGGACCTTAAGAAAGGAAAGTGCAAAGTCTTGCAGCACTTCCCACTTCACATACCAGCACACACTGGTGGCTGACCAGCAAGGGCGCTACTCTAGAGAGCAGCCTGGCAGTCCTCAGGAGGATGAGGATGAGCCTGAGCCAGCAACACACCCTGCCAGCAAAGAAAGCCAAGAGCCGCAGGTGTTGAATCAGGCAGAGTGTTTCCTACAGAATAAGGTCAGCACTGGTGAGGCACACCTGGACTGCTGGGTCCCCAGTACAAGGAAGGAATGGACATACTGGAGAAGTCCAGGGAAGAGCTATGAAGCTCTGATTAAGAGCTTAGAAGTATTTGCATACGAGAAGAGGTAGCTGGGACTGCTGAGCCTGGAGAAAAGGCGGCTCAGGGGGTATCTTGCCAGTGTGTACTAATACCTGATGGAGGAGGACTAAATGTGCAGCCAGACTCTGAGTGACACATGCTGACAGGATGAGAGGCAATGGGTACAAGTTGAAATGCAGGACATTTCATCCAAAGGCAATGAAGAAGACTCAGTGAGTGTGATCAAACATGATCTGCCCAAGACATCATGCAGTTTCTGTGCTTGGAGATACTCAAAATTTGACTGGACATAGTCGTGACCAACCTGCTCCAGCTGACCCTGCTAGTGGACCTTGAGATCGCTCTCAACCTCACTGTTTCTGTGATGCTCGCAAGCAAAAACAACATACCTGTTTCAGAGCTGAATATAGCCCGCTAGCACAAAAGTTGCTTCCGCCCCTCAAAAGCTGATGTTTACCGTATGCTTCAATTCCGTGCACAACCTCAGACTTTGCTACATTACGGCCTTAGCCCTAATTAAATATCCTTTCTGACTACAGACACCCACACTCGCACAGGAACCTTCCCATTAACTCCAGGATGCATCCTACCACCCAGAGCACCTCAAAAGCTGCAGCTGCTAGAGTAACACAAACATAAACACACACTTGTAAACGTCTTTGAAATTGAATACAAGACTCATCAAAGAACTTCCTGAATTCTGACTGCAAAAATACATTTTTGAAAATCCAAGTGTGACACAGCCCATGTCTTTTCACTTAGTTTTACAGGAAGAAAATCTCACGCTATTTCTAAATGAAGATACACTTGTTGAGAGCTGTTTCTGTGGCCTGTGTGCACATCTACATGTAGTATTTTATTGAGCCGCTGCAAGGTGCCTCTGATGACAAAGTTGGCTTTAAAGTACCACTCTCAGCCTGTCCCGGGTGCTGTTCTCCCCCCGCACTACAGGTTACAGAGAGACGATGCAGCTCCTGAAGCTGAAACTTAGAAACACAGTAAGGGAAAGAAAAACCTCCACGACCGGTAATTTGCTTCAGCCTTTACCCTAGGCCAAGAGTACAGGCGCTCTGGATCTGACCAGAAAACATATGCCAGCACAACAAACCGAACCCACGCGACATCGGTCACACCGACCCACAAAACGACGAGCAAAAGATCTGCGCGACCGGTGCAAACCCGCGGGGCCGCGACGCGGCC
>NW_010449826.1:0-4165 GCF_000710305.1 Buceros rhinoceros silvestris | reverse complement strand
CAGGCAGACAGGTCGGGGAAGTGGCCTCGGAGTCGGTGGAAATTCCTGCGGCACTTAAAGTGACACTTCAGACCGGAAAAACTCCTCCGGACTGATGATCCCGATGGCTTTGTGCTCTGCCTCGCACGTAAAGGCAGGCAAAGCCGTTCTGTTGTGGCTCTACCACGGGTCTACGTGAACGATTCGTGTTTGTGCCACTATAACACACAAAACTTTGCATTTCACGTTAGTTGAACCAGCGTCGTTGGAACTGGGATGGCTTGGGGTGGAAAAATTGAGGTATCTCAATAAGGGGACTCACACCTTCTATTTTTGCAACTCGTATCAGTTGATCTAATGACAGGTCAACTGCTCACTCATGTCATGTGCTGAAAGCAAGTCTTCAGGGCTGAGGCTGTCCCTGCGGTTTCGAACGGGAATATCTTTCGTATAGAAGGTCTGCGTTACCTCGAGTGAATACTGACTTGCCTCATCCTAGTGCGAGAAAAGAGCAGCACAATTATTACGGAAATATTATTATTACAGAAAAATTATTTCAGAACCAATGTCACTTGTCATTGTATGAGCAAACAGGAAAAGATTATTAAGTTATTAATGGAGAGCTCGCTGTTAATTTAAAAGTAGTGTATCTTAATGACTAGAAATAATTGAAAGAAAATTGGGGAAAGGTATGTGGTGTATGGGCATATGTGCATAATTTTTTTCCATATATTATATAATGACAATAAAACCTCAGATATTTTATAGACATACCAAAACAAAACCAACCCAGCAACAATTAAACTGGCTTTCAAAATCTCTGTACGGTCCCTCTTTCTCTTGCCTCGCACACGGTGGCTTTGCGTGAACATGAACAAGGTTACCCTAAGAAGTGGTTACAACAACCATCTGCAGTTTGTTGTTCTAACCCTTACATTCACCCCTCCCCCACCGCCTCTTTTGCTAAGTGATGCTATTGTGAAATAAGCTTAGGTGTGAATTTAAAATGCAGAAGCGATTCAGCACCGACTTGCCTTGTGGATACATGTTCTACTGAAAGAATGTCTGTTTGTGGTTTGGCTTAATCCACCTCAGACTAAACCAAACCCCACAAAGTTACCCTTTGTGTGGAATAAAACTGTCCGTGCACGCAGACCATTGTGGAATAGTTGTTACATAACAGGTATAAGGGTTTGTTACTACATACAAACAAGGCTCAATCAACCATCATTTTGAAGTCAATGAGAGATGGGGCAGGGGTGAAATGGGAAGTCTGGTTCTGCTGGAAGGTGGTTGTGGTCATGGTTAACAAACTCTTGGTGCCTACCCACAGAGGGAATGTCATTCAGCTGAGCCTTACTCCACTGAACAGATACTCCCCCGATTCAAGGTTTTCTCTGACCAGCCTCAGGCAAATTTGAGAAGGCAAAAACATTTTTTGGCTACACGATGGGATTCAAAAGACTTCGTCCCATTCGATCCTTTTAGAAGAAAAAGAGAAACAAAAGGTGTGTGGGGGGAAAGGCCTCATAGGTGCAAAGTCATTAGTTCCCAGAATCATGTGTAAACTTGGGCAGAGTATAAAACTGAAACAGCTCTCTGGATCGAAGTGGTTAAAATCATATTGTCATCAATTTTAGTGAAGCCAATAACAATAGTTAAAACAGAGATCAAAAATCAAAGCCTGGAGGCTTTATTTTCTTTTCTTTAAGATTGATTGATTGATTGCTGACTCCATCTTGTTCCTGCTTACCTGCCCTTAATATGGAAACCATAAACCTGGCATATTCTCCATATTCTGCTTAAACTGTGAGGCTTAAATGTTTTTAAAGTGCGAAGTAATCCTGTTTATTTTACTGAGACTCATACTGCTGACACTATGTAACAGCAATAATTCAGCTTGTACACACGTGCATGTTCCTAGGTAACTCACCATCCTGGCGGATGTGTGCCCTTTGTTATTTTTAATTAATGTCACTATCCTAAGTAGTCTTTTTAAATCTGTATAACTGAATAATGCAGATATTGCTTACATAATTGAAGTGCAGCTGTGTTTTGGCCATCAGAATCCTCTGGGGTATGTATGAGCTCTGAGTGACACTGGATTCTTGGGCATGTGTGTGTAGGGAGCAAAGTGGTCTATGAGGTTTCTCAGGAAACATCCCTCATGGGTTCTGTACATAGGAATGATCCGCTAGACTACTCAAATCCAACACAATTTGAATCTTTCTTTTTGATATAGTAAGGCTCTTACACGATAGAAAAATAAGATGTCATCTGCTGTGGGGAAGCATTTTTCTAAGGGTGCAGAAAGTCAGAGAAACATTTTTGAAACTATTATTCAGAGAATTGATGAAATGTTGCTGACGGTATCTTGAGAAAAGGTGTGCCTTCTCCAGTGATAAAACAGCCTTATGGAAGAACTTGGTGAGTGGTATCTCTCCATGTCCTTGGGTAAAAAAAACAGTTCACTTGTGCTACAAATTCTAAAACAGTGTTTCAGGCTGCAGTAAGAAAAAATATTGCAAAATCATCTCTGTTAGACTTGATGTTTCTGTTTTTCTAAACTGTTTACTAGTCTTCAGTGAAGTGTCCTGTCCTCATTGCTGAGCTAGGAGAACAGACGACGAGAAAACTTCCTCATTCCCTCAATGCCGTGTCACCTATCAGCCCGAAGTGCTGCTGAATGTGATTTGAGCTAATCCAGGTATCTTTGCATGAAACGTTTTAAGAGCTCGCGGCTGATTCATTTTGCCCACTAAGCTGTAGATGCAGTAACGGAGGACAGTTACACATTCGGTCATCACAGCCATTTGCCGTGACTACTTGAATCGGTGTAAGTAATCCAACACATGAACTGAGACGTTTTAGCGGGTGCAGAGGTTGAACGGAGCTATTCCGCTGGCTTTATGTCAGAGTGACATACCGTGCTGTAGAGAGCAGTTTAAAGGTGATTTGTGAGCAGCTCAGCTAAGCTGCCTGTTGGCTGAAAATGTTGGGAAGGGTAGAGAGCTGGGCAGAGCAAGTTATTGTCCAGCTCAGGTTATGCCATCCACTTCTGAATTGTCTCTGCTTTTGCAATTTTTATTCATGCAGATCCTGTTTTGCTGAAAGACACAAGCTCTGTAATGTACCCCTGGCGGACTGAGCATTAGCCTCAGGCAGGGCTGTTGGTAGGAAAGTTTTGTAGCTGTCATGGGAGTCTTACACCTTCTGATACCGACTGCTAGCTCATCACAAAGTGGGCTTGGCCTGTAGGGTGAGTATACGGATAAGAAGCGGTTGCTGCTTGTTACGGTAACTTGTTTTTCTGATGTTTAATGCTTGGGAATATCCCAACCCATCTTTCTTTGTCATTGTTTCAAAACTTTTGCCTGGAACCTGACTGGTCAAAGTGCATGGGTGGGATCTGGGTTTGCTCTGTCGCTTACACATGTTGTGATGGCAAGGGAGCTTTGCTCTAGAAACAGTCTTTGTTAGTCAAAACAGTTCTTTTTCGTATCTGTTTACACAGAAGACTATTTGTAGGGCACATCTTGAAGAGCAGTATTAATTTCGAGGTAAATAACTTGTGTTCTTAGTAAAGTAAAATCTGTCAATAACACCTTGATATCCGACTTTTGTAAGGAGAACACAGTATTAAAAGGCTTTTGCATAAATGTTGGTAGGCCTGATCTTTAACCATTTGGTGTTTTGTAAAACTTTTAAATCCGTGAACAGTGGGCACGATGTTTTATCTTTTTAATCTGATAGTGATTACTGCTGTTTGAGCATCACAAAGCTTTACTCCGAATTATTCTTCCTTTTCCTTTCCTTTTCATCCTTAAGAGAAGAAAGAAAATACCAAAGTGCTGGCTGCAGAGAATGATTTTCTTGTTGAATTTAGTTTGATAGTGATGGTTTTCTTTAATAAAAAGGGATCAGGTGATGTTCTAGTAACTTACATTTTTAAATATGTTGAAGTTACATTTTGTTATAGCTACTTATTTAATGTTTATAACTGACCCGAGTATAATGTAGATGAAAACTATCCTGTCACTACACACTATAATTTCAGGATCATATCTTTCACTTTTTAACGTACCCTAAATTGTATTTCAAATTAAAGTTGTATTTCAAATGTAACATACTGAGTGTTTCATTTTCATTCTGCCACTTGTATAGCCGGCAGAGCAGCCCCAGCCCC
>NW_010449825.1:0-4117 GCF_000710305.1 Buceros rhinoceros silvestris | reverse complement strand
GGCAGGGGGGTGGTTGCTCCATTTAAAGAAACCTGAACCTGAGGGTACCTTTGGCTGTGAAGAGATTGTCTGGCCAAACCCCGGGTGAAGGCATGCTGCGCAGAGCGGGTGTCAGCAGGGGAACATGGTGAAAACCTCCAGTCTTCCATCAGAGCACTCAAAATGTCATAAATAGTTTGATATTAAAGCATTAATTATACACACACACACGGCTGTTGAAGTGGAGGCGTGGAATATGCTTGGAAACAGTCTGATCTTTCTGCTTTAACCGGCAAGAAGGAGGAAAGGCAGACAGGGTGATAGCACTGTGCCTATACACCGCGATTCACTCTACACCCAAACCGAATCCAAAGTTTCCAGGGGCAGCGTCAGCTGCTTTAGCATTTGTGGGTCCCTCAGTGCAACTGCACCCCACACAAACTTGTCCTTGGTCACAAAATGCTGCTCAGAGAGGAGTGGGACTTGGTTTGAGAACCGTTGCCTCGCTAAGAGAAGTCAAATGTCTCCCACGTTGCCTCTGAAGAGAGTAGGGCAAACACTGCTTAGGCAGAAATCTTCAAAATGACTTTTTCTTCTTATTCCAGCAGCAGGGAAACAGGCAGAGCAAAGGAGGTTCAAAAGGAAGATCATTTTATGTACCGTATGCGTTTCCTTTGAGTCATATTTACCCTCTAAGAGGAGTTTATTGTATTCTAGTTCCCTCTATCAGCAGCTTGAAAGTACAGGAATGGCAGAAGTGACAAACTATTACCCACGGGTGCCCCATTCAGTCCGTCTGGGAAGAGCGCCAAGGCCTGTGCAGTGAGGGTGAGGGGTGAGATGTGCTGCTCTAACATGGGCTCAGGGGTATTTACTAACCACACAGCAAACAGAACCAGCAGCTTGGTGCACCGAGGAGCGTATTTCTACCCCTTGCAAACCCAACTGTGAAAGGGACAAATCCCCACTGGCAGAGCACTAAGCATCACCGTGACTTAGATCCCAGAGCTCACAGCCTGTTCAGCTGACGATGGGCGGTGTCAGGACCCGACGCTTTGTCTTTCACCCCCTGAGCATTTTGCAGCTCAGGTAAATCAAAAGACAAGGTACTATATAATAGCAGAATCCTCACTGAGTAGTAAACAGAGCGAGGCAGCTTCCTGCCATTTGGGACTTGGAAAAATTTCTTTCTGATCAAGAGTAACGCAAGGTTTCTGTCATGGAAAAATCAGAGACGCAGCAGGGAAGCAAAAACAGCGAAAGAGATCCGAGGCCTGTCGTGATGTTTGGGAAATGAGGCAGCAAGCTAGCAGAGAGAGAGGTTAGCAAGGTTTTAATTAATTGAGCGTACGTGAAAGCAGTGGGTGGGAGAGGGTGCTCTAATACAGCCGTAAGCAGGGACTGGAGGAGAACATGGGATGGAAACAGCAGGGTCTAACAAACCAAAGAACTATTTTAAACCTCCGTACATGGGAGGTGAGGCCATGGTGCATCCGGGCTTGCAGAGCCGTGCCCTGATGGAAAGTCAGGGCAGCCTTTCCAGGGAGGTACAAAAGACGACAAAGAAATGAGGGTTCTGCGCCAGAGCTAATCTTTGTTTCTCTGCTTTTCCTTCTTTCCAAATTCTGTTGCCTGGAGGGAGTGAGGTGCCGAACTTGTAGCACACTCTGGTGCACTCTCTAACACACTAATTCTCTGAGCGTTCCGCTTCATTCCATACTTGTATCGCTGCAACCTACTGTGAAAAACATAAAAACTCAAGTCTCCACTATTTGCAGAATCGCTGCTTTTGTGCTTTTGGGTTTTAACTTTGTCATTTCGAGTCTTCAGCTGCACAGAAAATCCACGCATCAAAATTTTGGTGAAGCCATTTTGTCAAAGAACATGTAAACTCATGAGCATCGATTGTGAAGTATTTAAAAACTGAAGTTTGAGAAGAAAGGGAACCTGGCCAGGAGGTCCTCACTCCTGTGAAATCAGCTCAGTATTGGAGAGGCAGAATTTCCCCTCCTCCCCCCCTGCCCCTTTTCTTTTGGTTCCTCTTGACTGCAGGGTATGGTCTTGGCTCTCGCTGTGGCATTTTTCATCTATCTGTGTGTGAAGCAGGTTCCTTCCGTTTCCTGAAATGTCTGTATTTCCTATTGCTCATTTAAGTTCTGAAATATTTTGCTGTACTAGACCTGAAATCTATAATGAGTTAATTCCACAGCTCAAAGCCAAACGAAACCATTTTTAAAATTAATTCACTGTTGCCCATTTAACTTCCTGTAGTTGAAGGACACTTTCACCAATAAGATTTTCCTCAGCCTCCTCCCCGTTCCCTGAAAATTATGGACTAAACATGGTTTTAGCCTGGACTTTGTATCAAAATCTGTCAGGCTGACAATTGCTTGTCTTTTAAACCCCAAAGGATTGTCTCTGAATTGGGGAAAGAACTTTGGGAGCATTGGCAAGAATGTCAGAGTGACACGTGAAATGAAGGAATAGCTTTTCAGGGAAGAAATGGGTAAGAAAGCAGAAAGCAATAATCACAGCGTGACTTAAATCCACAGTGCACCCACCTCGTCAGCGCTGAGTGAAGGCTAACCCCCCTGCGTCTTTCCCCCCACCTCAGGAAGGATCTGGTAGGACTTCGAAGGTGCACAGAAGAGTGGTAAAGCTGGTCACAGCACACAGCAGCTTTTGCGTGAGAGACGTTTCAACAGCTTGGCAGAGAGTTGAGCGGGGAGAGGTGTGATAGAGGAACACAAGCTCCAATGGCCTGGACGAAGCCAACGATTATTCAGTTTCTCAGTGATTCAGCAGTCAGCAAAGTTACCTTTGAGTATCGGACGCTTTAAGAGGTGATTGTGGAGAGTGTTCTTATTGCTCCGAGCAGCAGTTTGAAGAAAGAAGTGTTTCATTCCGAAGGCTAAATCAGGTAGCTGATGCAACGTGACTGATTCATGTACCCGTACGGCACTGGCTGTCAAACCAGTCCTTACAGAACACCTGCTTAACCCGGGGGTTTACTTCTCAGCTAACCAGAAGCACGTATGTAGGAAAACGGTGTAGGAAGCACAGGGTAATCACACAAGAGCAGTTTCCCCAGCCCAAACGGACACAATCAGATCAGGGACTGCTGAAGGCACAGAAAATAGCTCTGCGTTTAACGGTCCACATGGATAAATGAAGCAAACGCAGGTGACGTGCTCACAGCTTCCGGATAACTACGGAAATGTTGCTTTTCTGCCTTTTGAGGTCTGGATAATTTGCATGAACCTCCTCTAAAAACTTCTTGATGAAAACCAGTGACCTACCAACTTTCCGAGCGCAGCTCGGCCAGCTCGTGCAGTGCTGTCCCAAGGCTTTTCAGTTAGAAGCAACCAAAGCTCAGCTTTGAAGACTCAGTTCTTAACTTCATGTTGTCCTTTGTTTATTTGCGCTCCCAAATACTTGCTGGTACGGTTTTGTTTCGCTTGTTTGCGGTGATTTGATGAACTGCCTCTTTGTGTTTGGCGTATCGTTGCACGAGGAAACAGTGAAGGTACTGCCAAAGAGATGGCTCAGCCAGCAACCTCCTAGGAAAGACCAAAAAGCTGAGAGAAGCAGAAAGATGAGTGATGTATCTGCTAAACCCAGCAAGAAGTGGGCGAGGGTCTGCTGCAAGGCTGGGTGTGGTGGTGCTTGGACACAGCGTCTGCCTCCCGGGGCCTGAGCTTTGTATTTGGAGCAGACGCCCGTGAGCGCAGTCGCAGCCCATCGGCGCGGTGACCCTCCAACAGCCGTTCCTCGCCAGGATGTCTGTGAAGTGATTAGAGAGATCGTAAATTTAATACATGCTTTTTGAAACTGAGCTCTGAAGTACCACAGCCCTCAAAAGGAAGGAGCTGCTTCCCCCATATAACCACCCGGGAACCAGCTGAAAACCTCCTCTGTACCCAGTGGTGCTGCCGTTACTGGTCCCAGTAGGAATGGGGATTGAGTAAACCGTCTTGCTGGTTTTAGGCTGCTGGAAACCAACCAATTAATAAAAAAAGTCCCCTTCCTTCCTCTGGTGCACCCAGCCGTTGATGCTCCGGAAAACCAGGGGAGGCGGAGGAACAGGGCTGAGCCGGTGTCGTCCCCTCGCTCCCAGAAGGACGCTGAGGGGCTGGAG
>NW_010449824.1:0-4339 GCF_000710305.1 Buceros rhinoceros silvestris | reverse complement strand
CCCCCTTTTTCAAACTGCGACAAAATTAAACATGAAATTCTTGTAGCATAAGGTAGCACACCTTGGTAAAAAAAAAGACATACCAGAAAGTTATAGATCAGCAGCTTGCTATGAAACTGAAAAGACATACTAAATGTTGTTATTCTGGTTCTGATGATACTCAGTGTTTTAAATAGTTCCTTGGGTAATGGAATAGAAAAACAGCTAAAGTACCCATAAACTTCAGGTCACCCACAGTACCTTGTAGAGGGCAAGATGAGAAATTAGGATTATCAGAGGAGAACGTGCGTATGAAAGACATCGACACATACATAAATCTTATTAAAAATACTGGATGTACTGCAGTAAGGACAACACAAGTTTCAGTGTTTTAGCAGAAAAACTTTACAAACCCAGATTAAAATGCAACTAGACAGATGATCATTCTCCAGAAAAAGGAGGCGAAGACCACAAGATGAACATGAACCATTACAATGTCATTGCTTAGAGAGGACAAATTTCACAGGGGAAATAGGAGTATAACCTGTGATTCTGAAATTACAGTATTCAGCATTAACTATGCCACTTCTGAACATTCCATCCAGTTTTAGAAATGTTATTTCAAGAAAAATACTAACAAACTGAAGAGATTCCAAAATCGAACTGAAAGAACAAAACAAAGAACATGCCATAAAGACTGGAGTTACTTGCATGCTTATTTTCAAAACAAAAAATATACACAGGAGACATTTAATGGTTTTCAAATAAGAATGCTATAAGGGAGATAAAATCTCTTCAACATCTGAAGCAAAGAAAGCAACTGATGGCTTTAAGTTGCAGAAGTGCATATTTTACTTAGCCATTACTATTTCTATTATTAGGAAGTGTTTCACAGTGAACAGAACTTACAAAAGAAATACAGTGAGTTTGCACTTGAGTTACTAAAGCTTTAGGAATATCTATCAGAAATAATTTTTCCCTTCCCCTTTTTATATTTTAATGCACCACTGAAACAATAGTCTAAATCCCAGAGTAACATCACACATCCCTACACAAAAAGATTTGAGCTAAAACTCAAATGAGTATCTCTGCAGAACCATAAAACTTTAAAAATAATTCCTATACTTGAGAACAGAAAAAAAATCGATCTTATGAAAGGAGTTCAATAACAGTCTCTCATCTTTAGATCAGGAGACAAGGGGCTGCATACCCGAAGATATGCTAAAACTATACACTCCTACTTCTTTTATTAGTGACACAGTACTACCTGAACCTTCATCTTCTCTGCCTTGAGTATGAACACAGGATTACACGAGAAGTATTTAGAGTAGTAAAGATACAGTTTCAAGGTACTTATATCTGTACATAAGTAGAATCATGCATCTGCAACTCAAGGGTTGAACTACTTTCTCTGCATAATTCCCTAAAAAGGTGCGTCACGCAAAAAAATAAGCAGTAGGTCAGCCAATATATATTACCACCACAATTATACAGAAAAAAGTAAACCAGGAGGAGACACAGACAGGAGATGTCTACTTTAAGTCAGCATGCACACAAATGAAACGGGTGTTCCTTCTGTTCAAGTCAGCAGTAGCTTTAGATTAAGCCAACTTGTAAGTAACTTCACCCTAAATGAAGTATTTGCAGCCTCTGTAAAACCTTAGGCCAAAAAGCAATAAATTTGTGTTATGCACGTGGAACATACAACCAGAAGAGCCAGTTACTAACCCAGGGCATACATTAAAATTTAGTGACTCAGACACCACAAGGAAATCAAAGTAGTATCCTCTTAGCTGGTAACTCAGGAAATAAAACCCTTTGAAAGGGTACGTTTTTAGCTGCCTCAGGAAGCACGCATTAAAAAGATTAGTAATTACCTTTCAGGTTCAAAGACACTGCTATCTGCTACCATGGCCTGTAATGCACCAGCATTTGCTGCAATGAGAATAAATAGAATTCTTCAAAAGTGTACAGCTCTAACTTTAGAAAAAACAAACAGTAAAGTTAAAGGTCCTCAAATAAATTTCATTTAAGAGAAAGATGACTGCTTATGTATATCACCAAAAGGGAATAACAAAAAATTATGCAAAAAATGTTGGTATAGTTCTATGGGATTTTCTTAACATGAGCTACTAAAATTACAGTTCGTATAGCACTCAAAGCTCTGGCACAATACAAGCCATATAGTGTAGCCATCTGCACAATGCTCTGAAACAAGACCCCTGAAAATTCTGAAACATCCATTTGACCACCTCACACATAAAAAGCAACTTAAGATTAAAAACACCAGTCTAGATGAGCCTTTACAAAAGGCAAATTAATTATCAGCCAAGAACTATCAATTGCTCACAGATTCTAAAAAACACATGGGGTACCTATTCCCAGCCTCAAGGAAAAATATACAAGTCGAAAGCCCTAGCAGATATTAAAGAAAAAAATTTAAATCAACAAACTCAACCCAAAAATACAACTTTTCAAGAGATTAGTCTTCATTCAGAAGTAACTCAAAGCAAGTTCAATGCTTAGGAGAATAACAAATGTAAAATTAAAAGGCTAAAGGATCTTGCACTATAAAAACCTGCAGTCTCCTACGTGTTTCTTTTACTGGGCAAGTACGTTCTGAACTAACCAGGCACTCCACAGGTTGCTTAAGTGTGATTTTATTTTTTTCAGTCCTATCTTTATCGTTTACTTTGCACAAACAAGTGCATAAAGATACCATGTCCATAATTAAACATTAACACTAGTGTATCCTATTGTCTCAGTCAGGCTTCCAAATGACAGCTGCAAGAAAGTTTTATCTGGTCAAAACAAAAATTTCACACGCTTTAAGTATTGTCATTATGAAAACAACCTTGGGCTTTTACTTCACAAACAAACAAAAAGATGAACCAAAAAAATCAAACCTTCAAATAAAGTATCAAAAAGTGCATGAACCCAACTTAGCATACAAACTAGCTTTCAGGTAAACAAAAAAGCTTTCCTATTTTGTTTGAAGTTACTGCCTTCTGAAGGCAAATCTCAAAAGAGTTAAGCATGTATAAAATTATTGAATGAGAACACATGAACATGAATACATTTTTTCAGATATTCTTAACCATGGTGTTAGAACACCAAAGGCTCATCATAACTTCAATGTCACAATACTATACCTTCATTTTTCATAATGTAGTTAACAATTTGTCCCACAGTGTCACTATTCTCATGTACAGTTTCATTCATTTCTGTGCAAGGAAATAAATTTGTTGTCAATATCTTGGCCTTCCAAATCAAGAATTAATTTAAGACAAAGTAGAAAAACAAAAAACCCAACAAGCCAAAACAAAAAAAAAACAAAAAATAACAGCCCACCACACACACACACCAGGAAAAGTTACATTAAAAAAATTACAAGATCTATTGTCACTTTGTAAAGAAAACTTAGATGAGACTTGAGTACTTATGCAGGAAAAAATATAAACATAAGTTTATGGAATCTACTCATTGGCTTTAACATATTAATCCAAGACTTGAATAAACTCAATGTTTCACAAGCATACAAAGTTCCTGCTCTAGGCCCCAAGGAGACAAATGAGAGAGCAGTACTTCTAATCCTAACCATAAAGAGGAAAAAAGAAAATCATTAAATTGTTTCAAGTCACTCTTTTAAAATAGGTATTATCAGTTTCAACACAAGTACAAGGACATAAAATTTGATGGTTTTCATTTTTCAAAGAAATTCTCATACGACTACAGGATCAAGGGATTTAAGAAAGAAGCTTCGTGACTATACTTTTGGAATCAGTCACACCCGTTAACAATACTGGAAGCTTCCCCAAAATAACCTCACAAGTTGAGAGAATTGGAAAGAAAAATAGAACAATTAAGAGGCACAGCTGTGCCATTCCCTAATAATTGTTATGATTAGCTTTAACAATAAATACATAAAATCACCGGATTGAGGCAAGTTTGGTAGGTTTGTCTTTCAGTAGTAAAATTTTAGTGCTAAATTAGTATTTAAGTAGTAAATTAGGGGCTTCCCCATCTCTTTACCCATCCTTCACCTTCATCCTCATACCTGGAACTTTGCAATGCAGCTTGGACACAGCTACTTCCCCAACCTATAAGTTTTCACATGTTCATTACTGCTTACCTTGCTGTTACCACTCACTGTGTACATGCCCCAGGCAGTAACTGGTTCAGAACATACTGACATATCATTACCTCACCATATGGCCCTACCCCTACTGCACAGCCACTGTGATTTGCACTTGTTAGCAACCTACTGACAGCAATTAATTGCTAGCAAGGAAGAGGCGCGAAGCATTTACAAGTGACTTGGCCTTGCCCAAGTGATTAAACACTTGTCTTGTTTGTTGCA
>NW_010449823.1:0-4369 GCF_000710305.1 Buceros rhinoceros silvestris | reverse complement strand
CTCCCCTCCCCTCCCCTCTCCTCCCCTCTCTTGCAACAACCAAAGTTTCTGTCACCAGAGCATTAAGGACCTTTTTAATTTGAAACCAAAGCCATGGTGATAGCAGTTCATGCTTCCACTTCTTGCAGTCTGCTCCGTGAACAGTCCAAGCTCTTAGAGTGTCTCCTCCATTCCTCTCACTGCAACCCTTCATGACAGTAATGCTCCAAAATCCCAATAGCACGAGGTGTGGTACAAGCAGGGACTGCCCTCTGGGGCCAGACAAGGAATGTGTGTCCTCTACGGCCCATACCAATGTCTCAGTCTCTGAATCTTAGTGTGACTCTCATGAAGCACATGGTTAAAGCACCGAGGGCAGGAGATGTTGCATTGCTCTACAGCCACCTTCTTTTCCTACCTAAAAGCCAGAGCAGTGCCAAAGCACTGGAGCTTTATTAGCAAGATGAGGTTCAGCATTCAGCCCGTCTCCTCAGACATGACACTCCTCCAGCCAGATGTGGCCTCTTTTGGTATTACACTTTGAATAGCAAGGACACAGGCCTGATCCCTCTCACCGGTAAAAAGGACAATGCTTGGAGCTTCACCTTCTAGGCGTTTCCTGGCCTGTACAGGCTTCCTTCACCTCTGCATGGTGACACAGAAACCTCGAGCTCTTTGTTGTACCATATATGATGCTTCAAGAGTGAAAGCAAGCGTCAGGAAGGAGTGGGGCTGATGAAGGGCTTCAGAGCACAAGAAGCAATGTGAAGGCACTGCAGAAGATCCACGTTGAAGGGCTCTGTCGAGACCTCTGCAAAGGGATCCGCTTCAGCAGCCCTTCATCACAGGGAGGCAGCTTCTGAGAAGAGCACACAGATGGTCTGTTCTCTTGCTTCTGCCCTTCCTACGTATCTCACCACTGCTATTAAAGGGGGAGAAAAAAAAAAACAATTTAAGCAGCCTTAACACATTTTTTCAGACACCTCTTAATGGCATCTTCAGCAATTACATTTCACTGAAAGCAACAGATAAGCTGACACAGTTTCCAATATAGCCCTTCATTTTCTTTTTACCTTGTGCTGGCAAGTTTTGACAAGTCACAGCTGTTGGTTGAGGATACTGGAAAGGGAGAAGGAGATAATATGCAAATTCACACAGCAGTATTGAACGGCGAAATGAAGCACATTTAATTTACATTTTAAACCAAAGTACATTTTTAGGAGCCAGTTACAATGATGTTGGTTTGTTTGTTTGCTTTCTGTGGTCTTGAGCTTTCCTAATCCAGGGAATTTTGTGTGGTTTCTGTTTGGTATTTTCATCCCAGGCCTCTTACGGTATAAAACAATTATATCTTGACTTCCTGCTCTCTCTCCCTAAATACAAATTATATCTTAGCATGTAAAACTTTCCATTTGGAAATTTACAATTATAATTGTGAGCTCACTGCAGACCTCCAGGGAAGGGTTTATACTGAATGTGAAATAGCTGTGATGGGTTTTTTTCTAAATAGTTTGAATACGGAAGAACATTTCTGAAATAACTTGGACTTAAAGAGACATTGTTCTACCAGGTGTGGCATCCCTAGGCCAGAAGAATTGCCTCCAAAATAATTTTTTTCTTGCATAATTTTAACATTTTTACTTCAAAAATTAAATACTTTTAAATATCCAGGCTCCTACTTAAAGAGAGGCAAAGTCACTGCCGTGATTACATTTTCATTACCTTTTTTTTTTTCTGACTTCTGTAAAATGAGTCAGTAAAGAAATCAGTTCATATTGCTGATACCACCTCTGAGAACCAAATCATCAATGACTGAACTTTAAAAATATCTATAAAAATTAGTGAATTCAAAGCACTGTTGAGGTTGTCATTCATTCCGGCTGGTTTCTTCAGGAGACCCATGTGGAAGCAGGAACAGTGACAGTCAAGCAATGACTGATGCTTTTCTAAAATGCAAGATCTGTGACAAAACGCATCGAATATACAACACTTACTTTAAAGTCTACTTGAATAACATTTGAGATAGATACTCAACTTTGTCTTCTTTTGTCATGGTTACAGCGGAGAGCTGTTGTTTGCAATATTTTTAAAGTGCTGGAAATTGAAGTCAATTGTTTTTACATGAGGAGTTCACAACCCCCGAAGTGCCTGGCTATTCTAAAAAAATGGACAGACAACTAGCAGTAGTGGCCAATAATTTATTTTAATCTTATTTATGCTTTGTTTCAAAGCTAGCAAGTAAAAGCTTTGAAAAATGGACCAATGCCACCCATGGTTTCAAGGGTGATAGCACTCAAGAAACAGAAAAAGTATGTGAGTCCTAGAGCTGAGAACTCCAACATCCACTTCACTTTGGGAATCATAACTACTTCTTAATAAGGAATGGTATCTTGTGGGAAATGGATTTCTAACTTGCAGCATAAAAGGCTGATATTATAAAGCAAAATCCAAAACAAATAACTACTTTTTTCTTCCTCTACTCCTGTATCTATAATTCTGTACATAGAAATATATAATTTATATTCCTATCCTTGTAATCCAGGGTAGTTTTTTACTAAACTCAGTATAACTGATCTTATGAACTTCTAAATTACCTTTTATATGTAAGCTTGTGTATATTTTTGACTTTACCTAGTATATTACTTCTCTGTTTTTCGAAGTAATCCCTTCTGTTTCTGATGACCTTTACCACTTAATACATTTTCTTTCATCAGAAAGCAGATTATTTATATTGCAATTAAGTTGTAATAGAATGTCAGGGACTGGATACTAATGAGGAGAGATACTCTTCATTAGTGGGAGACAAAAATCCTTTTTTTGTTATACAGGATTCAAATTGGAGCACATTTCTCAAGAGGTGACAATCAAGGTCCTTCATATTCTTTATTAATAGGCACCAAAATATGACTGCTGTAAATCACCACGTTATCTCCATGCAGGTCCTTTATATCACTTCTCATAGCAGGAAAATGTAAGTAACCTGTTCTTAACCCAAGAACAAAAATATTTCAAAAATAATTTTTTAAAAGCTATTCTGACATTTCTAGAAATATTTTTTTGTCTTAAAAAAAAAAACCAATTCATAGAACTGCCCAGAAGAGATGTTTCCAAAAGGAAAAACAAAAATCATGAAGCTGAGAGATCCATGTTCAAATCTTGCTTATTTCTGAAGGAAATTAAGCGATTCCCCAGAGCTGTAACCTTAAGTGCTGTTCTCAGTATCTCCTTCTGCCTCTACTCCACAGTTAACTCTATTAACTATTCCCTAGATCTAGCGCTGCCACGGCAGTGTGCCCTTTGGGTGTGCTGTTGGCCGGGATGCAAAGTCTTTCCTTCCATCACTGACTTTCCTCCTAGCTACCTCGTGTGCAGGCTGAGCATGGCATGCACTAGCCGTAAATGAAGATATTTTGGCATGCTCTGTTTTGGGAATCTAGCTGGATTTTTATTTGCAAGTATCTATTTCAGAAATGTCAATATGCTTTGGAAATTTCTAATTGCAATATTTTCAGCATTTCCCAAAACATTGTCTTTTCTATTTATTCAGAATTATTCCATGAATTTAAACAAAATATAGGAATCTGTCAAATGATATTTTTTTCTATATAACAAATTAACCTCAGCCACTGATTTTCCCTTCATGTTTTCACTTCCGTGCATACTAATCAGCTCTTAGGGCTTTTTGGTTACACATTTAAAAATAAAATTCAGAAATCAAACTGAATGGCTCTACATGTAAAAAAGGTTTAAAAAATAAAATAAATTTGAAGTGTTTTACAGGCAAACTGATTAACAGAGAAAATTATGTAGTAACATCCCGAAAAGACAGGAAACTTTTATAGACCAAGTCCTTAGATAAATAAATTTCCTCATTCCATCACAAGGAACAAATAGATTCAGCTCATTTTTAGAACACTGCTGATTTTCATGTGGCTGAATAAATGTCGTTCTATAAACAACGAATAGCTCAGTGAGTGATAATATATGTTAATGCAGAGGCAGAGTCTTACTTGTTTATTTTTAAAACAAATTGACAATATTATTTATCTTAGACACAAGACCATGGATAGTAGAACAGATAAGAAATTCCAATTTTTGCTATTACCACCAAATTTAGAGTTACCACATTGGTAACTCTAAATTAAAAAATATAGTACTAAGATGGTTTAATCGGAGTCAACCTGCCCTCTGTCAGGTTCTCCCAGTGGACTTCAGTCTTCCCTCCATTTGCAACAGTTTCTGACCATGGTCACGATGGGACTTGTGCTCTGCTCGGGAATTCCAACCCAACCGACACACAGATCCATCAGGTACTGTAAGTACAGCACTGGACAAATACCACCTGTACAGTTTAGGCTGGAAAACAGCAAATCAAACTTTTCAACTGTAT
>NW_010449822.1:0-4347 GCF_000710305.1 Buceros rhinoceros silvestris | reverse complement strand
ACACAAGCACTATTACCACCTCTCCACCACACTCTTCCTCTTTTCTTCTGGACCTCATAGCCAGCTAGCATTTATAATATCGAATTAGCTAATGCCTAAGTTGCCCTTTGCTTGATTGACAACCATGAGGAAATTGGCGACTCAGTGAGAATTAAGTGGTATGGAAGAATGATATTCTTTTCCTGCGGAAGGGAGTTATCAGGATGAACACTAATGAATTGTGACGGGGAAGAGGAGAATAATATTGTGGGTTCTGTTGGGAACAAGAGGAAGCCATTTCATGTATTGGGGAGGAAGACTTGAGGGGTGGTGTGAGTTGTACAGAGACAGCAGCTTCAGTATAATTCCATTTCCAAACTCAATCCACTTGAAGGTATGAGCCCATTGGAAATTATTCCTCATTTCTTCTCGTGAAGCAGAGTTCCAGCACAGGTTTTTGTGCTTTTTTTGCAATCATGTAAAAGGCCATGTAAAGATACAAGCCAATGCTAAATCAGGCTTTAAATCTAGCTTTAAAGAGAAAAAGAGCTTATGATGCTGGAGAAGGTTTTTAAAGGATCTAGAAAATCCTGTATCAAACTAAAAACTCGATGGATTTTGTTTTCCATTGATATAATCCATAATTCTTTTTTAAATAATCAAAGAATCCTTTATTTTCTGCTAGATAATCGGTTTTGAAGAAAAATCAAGATCAGCAAACCTGCTTTGTCCCTTTCCATATGGTGTCAGACAGACAGTATTTCTTTAGGAATTCCCTTCCTAACTTGCCTTGGACTTGAAATTTTGAAACCCTTTAGACAATTCTACCATTATCATCTTTATAGGTCTGGACACCCAACTCTTTTCTGTTAATTTTTGTCCCCGCCCCCCACTTCTCAATTCCTCTGTCCATCTGGATACAGGTATCCACCATCCAAAGCCACCAAAGATAATATTGCTGTAAGTTCATTAAGGCTTGTGGCAAGCCCAGCATCTGGACTTGGTTCAGCCTCATCTTCTCAGATTGTCCATCACACTCTTGCTGTCATTGTGTGTGAACTGCTGGAGATGGTGAGGTCACTGGCAAAATCCCTGCAAGATTTGGTAAGGCCAGAGTTTCAGTTTAAGGTCTCACTTAACACACTCTGGAATTGGGAGAAGGGGAAAACTGAGTCTGCATTTTTCATCTTTCCTGGATCCTTTCTCAATGTATGAGTTCATATATGGAAGGATTTTTAACTAATATGCTTAAGACAAGCTTGTAAGCTTTTTCATTGATCAGCATCACAACTACTATTCATATAACACTGGTAGGACAGGAAAAGCCTGGTTATGATTCTTGCTATTTAGGTTGCTGTCAGTGTTGCCAGAAAGAGATAAAGGTTTCTTTCTCTCTCTTTCACTCTTACGTTCTTTTTTTTTCCCTCTCTCCCGTCCTTCAAGAAAATTGTCCTTTTATTTATTTTTGCTTTATCCAAGAGTGGCAGCTGATTTTGAAGTGTCAGACTATTATTTGTTTTTTTGGATGTTACCATTTATTGCAAAGAGGATAAAATCAATGTGACATTTCCAGAACAATGATAGATAAAAATGATGAGTGGTCTTTAAACGCAGAAGGCTAATTTTTAAAAATGTCACTAGTGTGCTATTTCAGAGTTTGTCAAAGATAAAACAATAAAAGTTATAGATATGAAAACTAATAATATTTCACTGGGTAAGCTATAGATAAGCAGCCTATACAGTACACAAGTTCTATATGCTTCTAAATATAATATGATAAAAATGCTGCAAAAAGGACAGCATTAAATATAGTTACTTTGGGTTATTTGATTAGGCATTCATTTGTGAAGACCTTGATTTCTAAGGCTACAACCTTGCAATCAGTTGTTCTAGCAAGGACTCACAGACTGGCATTTTATACTATGGAGAACTGACATAGACTCCAGGGATTGCGATTTGGTGGCCAGGTTTTATGAGTCGCCTGAACAATATAGTCATTGTGCTTTTAAAGGTGTTACTGTGTCATCATGTGAGAGCAAGCCTAGCTTCAGAATGGTGCTAAAATCTGTCTCTGGTTCTGAAACGGTACTGTTCCCGATATATACTCGCCCTTCGTTGACTGTTGACTATACTAACCTCTGTGCACGAAGCATAGGAGACTCACGATTGCCCACAGATCAAACAGGGCTTAACAACCCTGTTTGTTACTATTATTATTACTGTTACTATTATTGCAGTGGTTCCTCACTATTTCATTTACAAGTCATGGATGAAAACCTAGTTCTGAAAGCAGAGACTGTCACCATTTGGTATTGGTGGTAAAGCTATGTGAAATTGTGACCAATATCTGCTCCGTTCTTAAGCTAGGGTTTACAGGCAGGAAGAGCTGATGTGTCTCAGTTGTGGTGACCTGACATGAACCCTTTGATTGGTAGGGGGAAAATAGAGAAGCAAAAAGTCAACATGAGTAGTGAGGCCTTTACATGAGAGTACTTCACCTAAGCATGTGACAAACACACATTTGATAAATCGAGAGAGGTGGATATCTGAACTAAATATATAAAATTTTAAAACTAATACTAGCACATGTTTGCCAGCTATTGGACATTAAAGGAGTGTGGCCTCTAGTGATCTTGGCTTCATTATAATAGTTAATTTGCATCTAACATGGTAAGAGGCATTCCAAAAAGGTAGGTAAATAAAATTTCAAGAGGACGTCTGAGAAATTTAACGCATATTTGAACTTGTATCTGACTATCAGAGTAGTATATTTACACAGTTCTAGTTCAACTGGTGTACTTTACAAGTAGCTGCAAACCAGATGTCAGTATTTACCATGCTTAAATAAATGCCTTGTTTTGCGGTTGTGAAACACTGAAGTTCAAAAAAAAAGAGAGGAAGAAACGCACATAGCATTTTAAGCTTGATGTTGGTTTTACAACCTCATTTTGGGGGAAAAATAACTTCACAGTTTAACTGCAGATTAAATCTGATCTGATTCAGCTCTAATCATCTCATTAGAGGCAAATGAACATAAATTGTGAATCAACTTGGAAAGAAGGGTGCAGAAAGATTTGTGATAACTCCTCCCATTAGTACACTATAGACACCAACATTAACAAAAATATGGCAAAAAAAGACAGCAGTACGCACCTGTTTACAGCCTGTTTAACCCTTTTGAGATCTATGAAGAGACAGAGTTTTATCTGAGAGTTGGCAAGTAAATCAGTTTTCAAATTAAACTGCAAAATTGCAAAGAGATAGGTCTCACGTTTCTAAGTGTCACATTCAAATCCAGGTGTGAGAAGTTGTGAGGCTAATCTTGGACAGCTGCTTCCTGGGACTAAATCTAATTTTGTGCAATATTTCCACCTAGACCCAGACCACTTCAATTCAACTGAAACATTCCTAGATGCTCACTTGACTACAACATTTCAAATATTCTGCATTTTCTGAAACCTTTGAATCACATATGCGTGTAATAATAGGATGACCAGCCAGAGGACAGCTCAGCTTCAGCTCCAGGGATTTAAGTGAAAATATTGCAAAGCATCATGGGATTGTTATAAGGAAATACACTTCCTTCCTCTAGTCTAACTTCGATGTTTTGGTAAGAAAATGAAGTATATGTTACTTCATGTACAGGTTTCCTTTGGTCCATTATAAACATTTACTCCAGTTTACACAGGACGACATGCATTTAGGAATAATTTGAAGGAATGTTAAATAAAAGAAATTACTCAATGAAGTTATTATCTGACTATTCTTTTGCTGCTTCATAACTGTGCTGTATAACCTGTACTTATTTCATGAAGGTGTGCCTTTTTATTTCAGGAACATTTGTTCATGTCAGGTATTTTAGTTGCTTGGATTCCTACCAGAAATGTTACAGAAGGCCAAGGAGAGCAATTGCACAGCAAGTTCCCCTTAATCTTTGCGAGCCTAGTATGAAAATCTTCAGGAATGTGATGGGCACAGGGGAATTGTAAGGGGAGGGGTATGCAGGAGAAAAACAAGAACTTCAGAAAACAATTGCTAACAATTGCTAACAATTGCTGTCAGTGTGCATTGACCACGTGGGAAATGAAAGGCCTGTGCACCAATCACCTTCGGAAGGAATATGAGGAGAGGAACCTTAAGACAATCTTAGTTGTACTGCTAAGTGTAGTATTGTACTATAAAACACAGGGGGTCCAGGGCTTCACAAATACTCACTTATTAAGACAGAATTATTTTGTTCTTGTTTTCTGATGATTTTCTAATATGGTCAAGAGCAGCTTAATTTTTCTCCTTTTACCTTTTTAATAGAAGTGGTTAAATCATTCTGCTTGAAATAAAATAGAATAGAATAGAATAAAATAAAATAAA
>NW_010449821.1:0-4166 GCF_000710305.1 Buceros rhinoceros silvestris | reverse complement strand
TCTCTTCCAACCAAAATGATTCTATGATTTTTATGTATTTCTTCCGTCTCTATCAGTTACCTGCATCTCCTAAATACAATCTCATGCATGTCTGCAGGCTTTTCTTAAAGCTTCCACACTACTGTGTTGGTCCTTTTCCTCCATCATCAGAAAGGATGTGGAGTTGGCAGTGCACCCTTGCAGCAGGGAGAGCAACCTGCGTCTGGGGCTGCATCAGCAAGAGTGTAGCAAGCAAATCAGGGGATGTGATTACTTCCCCTGCTCGTTAGGGCACACCCAGAATACTGTGTCCCATCTCTCCCAGTTCCAGAGAGACACTGGGGAAGTGGAGAGGGTCCAACAGAGGGCCACCAAAACGTTTGGAGGGTTGAAGAACTTTATGCATGAAGAAGGAAAGGCTGAAGGAATCGGATTTTTTTTCAGTCTGGGGAATAGAAGACCCTGGACAATCTAGCTGCAGTCTTGAAGTGCTTCAAAGTTGGTTTGTATGGAAGATGCAAGTACAGGGATGAACAGGACAAGAGGAACCAGGTGCAGGTTGCTCAGATAAATTCCTTCTGGATGTAAGAAAAAAAAATTGCTGTGAGAAGTCAAGATTGGAATAGGTTTCCCAGAGTGGTGGTGGAGTCACCCTTGCATCTTTAGTGGAAATGTCTAAGGAATTGTCTTGGGTAACCTAAATTAAGGCCCTGCTTTCAACAGAAGGTTGGGGCCATATGTTCCCAGAGGTGTTTTCCAGTCTTGTTTTGAGTACAGGATGTGTGAATCTCAGTGGACAGAACATAGCTACTATCAATCCAGCTTACTACATTGTGAATGACTGAGTTGGAGAATACAAAAAAAAGTAGAGGGAATGACTTTTATTTGAAATATATTTATAAAATAGGTAGTGTATTGTGTGTATGGAGTTGAGAGAGCATTTTTTTTCTGTAGTGTTGGGATTTTTTTGTCTTGGTTGTGGTTTTGGTTTGGTTTTTTTTTTAATCTTGGCTTCCCTGCTTGTTTGCGTGGCAATGCCAAACTATATTCAGCACTGGAATTTAAAATAATCATACATGCGAAGTTAATTAGCAAATTGTGGAGTCCTGGTTCTAGTTAGTGAATATTTCAGAAGAATTCAATTAAGATTCTTAAGTGTAGGACTAGTTTATCAAAAATAGAAGAGTAAGGATGTGAAAAAACCTCTCAGCTGTGGAGTGCTTCTATACAATAAAGGCTCTTTGACTGAGCAGAGCAATGTACAATAATTAGATGTGCCATACCAGCCATTAGAGAGTAGTAAAATCCTTGTAGATAATTGGTTGGCAGGCTTGCCACTTCCAGCTCCTCTGTGTCTAGGACCTGCATGTCCATATGGGAGAGTGCACTGCATTTTCATCCTAAACTGGTGGCATTTTGAGCTCACGTTGCATGATGCTTTGGATGTTGGCACTGGGACGTTCTGTTCTGAAGGTAAGAGAACATGCTAAAAGTGCACTGGTGATAATATGTCCAGGAAGTGTTTCAAGCTCTGAATTCCCCATTTAAGCACTTTGCTGCACTTTAAGCACCTCACTAGTGACATTGATTTCAATATTCCCGACTGCTCAGCAGCATCCAGAGTTGGGCCTACGTGAAGGTAGGCGTCAGAATGACCAGCACTTTGCATGCCTGAGTTTTCCAATATCTGACCTCCTCAGAAGTATTTCCATGGTATATGTTATCTCTTCCTCAAAACAAATCAGTGGGGTTGGGGGAAGAGTTGTAAGAAGTTTTCTATTTGCATTTGGAAAAACCTCGCAGACTTGTAACGAGCCATTGGAGTCAACGAATGAATGACAGGTTATTACTTACACAGCAGAAAATTTAGCATGTGGTTTAGAGATGATTGAGAAGACTCCTACTGCAGGTTACCTTTAGTAACTGTTCCTTTTTCTGAATGTGCCTTGCAAGCACACATCAGCTTATCTCCATGGCTCTGATTCTTTCCTGTAGCTCCATGTGAATGGTGCTTTCCAAGCTGCTTTAATGACCTGAAGGATGCTTGTACGTTTTTTGAAAGTCCCTCTTTGGTACCTCTGGCCTGTAACTAGTAAAGCAGAGTAAAAGGAACACGTCTGTTCGTTTCCTGAAAATATTGATAGCCTGCTTGTCTGTTTTAATCATGATTGTTATATGTATTTCAGAGCACTTGGTGCTTTAAACTAGGCAGTGTGATGGATTTGTCTAAAGAATTGAATGGACTGTGTGCTCATGTTTTGTCCCTTCCCATTGTCTGTATAGACAAGATGTTACCGTTGTCTTCACCAGCTTCACTTATTCTCATAAGTTTCATGCCCCGTCTTCAAGAGTTTTTTCTTAAGAATATGTTTGAATTTGTTTATGCCTGAGGAATCTGTATTTTCTACAGGAATCATCCACAGTAGTGCTTTACAGTTTGCTCACTGAGTATTCAGCAAGGCTGTTATGTTGAGCCAAATAGTCAGATCCTGCCGGATGAGATTTTTGGGGACCAAGAGGTACTCTGTGGGATACGTTTTAGAAATCTAGATTGAGATCCTGTTCTGAAGGAGGCTTTTTACCCATGTGTTGAGTGGGGTCTCCAGTGATCCTGTCACAGTGGTGTTTTGTGGCAGGTGTCACTGGAAAATCCAGCAGCAGAAATGTCAGTCCTCAGAGGCAAGTCCTCCTGCTGAGGTCTGTGATGGATTGTTATTTTCCATGGGCTGGATGTAGAGCAGCATTTCCAGCATCCATGGCACTATGACCACGAGCTTGGGCCTGGCTGGACTCTGTCCTACCTCTGCCCTCTCCACCTTCAACGTTCTCTGTCTTCCCCAGAACCTGCTCAGTCTCTCTGGGTTTTTCTTCTCTAAGTACAATGGATGTTGGTTTGCTTGAACTGCAGGATGCATCGGTAGCTCATTCTGCCCGCAGTCAAGTATCCTCACTGTGGAGGTGAGCATGCCCTAACTCCTCCTAGTCAGTCTGACTTGTGTGAGAACGGGCACGTCATGAAATAGGGCTGTAAGAAGCAATTGTGTTAGCGGCTGCTGGGTTGTAGCTGTAGGGATGTAACTTTTGCTCTGCGAAGGCCATCTGGGAGCGGTTAAAAACACTACCATGCTTGTGCAAGAGAGGTTTCAGTACTTGGGCTTAGGGCAGTGTTTGGGGTAGGACTGGAGCAACTCATGGCAGTAGCAAGCCCTTTGTTGTGTTGCTTTTCTGGAGCCATCCGAAGTCAATAGCATTAAGGAATTGTTTTTGTTTGTGATTCAGATGAAGTCGTGAGCCTGGGAATGTGCTGTCCTGCAAACCACATGCTGATTTATGTCTGCGTAAAGGTTGTGCAGGAGTCTGCCAAGTCAGGCGGCGGGACTTTTAGCACTGGGGATGGGAAAACCATGAGAGATGTTCCCACAGCTTTACCGTGGCATGGTTGGCTGCTGTGGACGATTGCCACAGCTCCTCTTCCACGCTGGCTGAATAATCCCACGAGTAACAGAGGCCAGCACCGTGCAGACCACCAGCGGCGTGAGGTGCGGGGCATAGAGGGAGGGGGCAGTTCGAACAACAACCAATGTAGCTGGCAGCAGAACGGGTGCCACTAGCAACGTGGTCCTTCTGCTTGCTGCTGGGAAGACCTTGTCCAGAGAGCACATCTCATGATGTCTCCCAGTGCTGCGTGGATTCACGCAGGGCTCTGTCACACTGCTGCTGTGAGTTCCTTGGAGGCAGCACAGCTCCAGTGTGCTGGAGGAAGGCAGCGTTTGACCCAGCTGGGATCTTCCTACTGGCTTTAAAGCCAAGCACGTCTGGGTCTGGTGGTAGCACAGACTGCAGCTGCTGGGATGGACAGCAGCAAAATCTGGTGGGACAGTTGTTGATCCTGCTCTTCCAAGACATTTGTGGGGAAATGGGGTTTAAAAGCCAGTTTTCCTTGTCAGCTGGGGTCAAACAGCTTGCTCTGTCAGTAGGTGCAGGTGCAGTCAGCCCCTTGTCCTGTCATAATGAAATTTCCAGCAAGTAATTTTAAATCGTAATGTCCAATTTCGATCGTAAAATCCATAAATGTGATAAAATCGTGCTTCTCCTCTCTGGTATTCAGCTGTTCTCAGGCTACTGGCCAGCAGTAATTTTCTTGCCCTGTGCAGATCTGTAAATACAGATCTTGGGAATAAAAGGAA
>NW_010449820.1:0-4082 GCF_000710305.1 Buceros rhinoceros silvestris | reverse complement strand
AAGGGAAGGTTTGGCTAACCCAGGACACCCAGTCACGTCCTTTCCCCCTCCCCTTGGCCCATGAACACCAGGTGATAACTATACCTGCTCAAAAACCCAGGCTGAATGTCTGCGCGGAAAAGTCACCTTGCTTCCCACGAGGGTAAATTGCTCCCAAATTCATCCAGAGAAACAAAATCAACTGAATAAAAATAAGTAGGAGTATATCTGACAGTTCTTTGTATGAGCTCCGTAAATCAGTTTATTTCACATCGCTTAGTGCACTTCAGGAACAGGAAAGACGAACGTGCTTTCCCATCGCTCTGAGGGGATTGTAGCTATAATTAAGAGGGCATTATTGTTGAAGTCTAACCACGTTTTTTAAAGCGTGCTGATAAAAGCATGCAAAGAACTGTTTTAAAACTTGTTTCCACCACTGGCTCTTTTATCCATGCTAAAACCAGCCACCAAACAAACAAAACCTGCTGAAAGCAGATCTCACATCGCAGTGGTTTTACTGTTCTTCCCAGCAGGAAACGCAATGGAAGGGAGGAGCAGGGAAGTGGGAAGAACTTTAGATGTATTTCTGCGCAACCGAAGCTCTCCTTTTGGTGATTTGTTTTTTGGTTGGTTGTTGGAATTTTTCTTTCAGTTACAGAGATTTTTCATCTTAGTTAGAGTGGTTTACATTTGTACAACACTCTTGCTAGGGGCTAGCTGGGTTCATTGCTTGCTAATCCTCATCTGATTACTACTGCTCAACTCTTCTTAGACCCCTCTTTTGTGTCCACTAGCGTGATCGGATCGTGAGCAGCTTGAGACCAGGGCAGCTTGCCTCTCCTTTGTCCTATAGCACATAACATATGAAGACTTTACACTCTGACTGAGGTTTCCAGACACTGTTAGGGTACAATAAGCAATTTGCACAGCACTCCCCATCCAGACGGATGGTATTCTGCATGTTCATTTGCTTGAACACCGATTCTTTGCATGCAGTTTTCTCAGACATACCTCAAGAGCGTACTGCAGTTTACCTTTCTTTCCGCCCTTCCTCCCCCCCGCCTATTTTTTTAATGAAATGTTTCTTTGAGCTTTAAACACTAATGAAGCAGATGACAATGTACACAAAGTGTTTGTTTTAATTGTTTTGGGTGATGTGGCTTCACTACGGAACTTTTTTCAGAAGCTTAATGATTCCCAGTGCTGCATTTACAGCGAAGGGATGGTATCAAATGAGGCAATGGAAGGGAGTTCGGTGGTTTTGATCTTATTCTCTGAAATCTCACGCTCTCACCATTTATTAATATAGATCATTTCCTCCCATTTCTCACAACTGAATTGAGCCGCTGTTTGCATGCTGATGGGGCAAGTAAGTGGGAAGCTGCATTCGCTGCAGCTTGATAATGGATGAGAGCTGTTTGTTCGCAGGCAGGCAGTTTCTCTGGAGGCCCTGTGATTTGCCAGAATATATTACATTTTTCGAAGATTATTGCACAGCAGATGATTAATATTGCATACTCAAATGGCCTTTTCAAGGACTGAGCATGGAGTGGGGGGGACTAAGGAAGAACCTCAGAAGACTAATTTCCTATCTGCATGTTGTGGTAGAAACGCGTAATTACAAACAGCATTTTGTAACTTGCCGGTATAAAAAAACAGGGAAGCCACTGAGTAATGTGTAGCCAGAGGAAATATGTCTTCAGCTGATAAAACCAGCAAAGCCCTGTTGAAATCAATGTGTCTCCATTGGTTTGCATCATCTTTTCTTTAAGAAAGCTTACCAGGGAGGTGCAGCAGGGAACCATAGGTAAATTAGTAGTTTTAGCAGGATGGGGAAATAGAGTCCCTAAATCAAAGCCAGCTTGTGACATGGACTCTACAGGAGCCTGGAACGGGAAGAAGGATGCCTAGAAAAGTTAGGTGCTGTCTGCTCTGCAGTAGCAAAGGTGTGTGCGTGCTATGTCTCAGGCTGAGTGGGAGAGGTGAGGAAGAAGCGGCAGCTCTCTGCCATGGGCCGTATGGCATGGCCAAAGGGCTTCCGTTGGTTTAGGCTGGCTGTGAAATGTGTTAAAGATGTACCTAAGACTACACTGCCTTTTGTAGTTAGCAAAGACCTCTGCAAAACTCACAGTGGGGTGGATGTAGTACTAGAGGAAATGCCTTAGTAGAGCTGAGTGGTATAGGTGTAAGACAGGGTTGTACAAGTAATTTCTCAGCTCTTCCCTCTTTGGTGCAGCTCAGTTCATGTTTTGGCAACGTTGGAAAACAAACCTTTGTGTAAATGCCCCCACATGACTGGCTGAGTTTGGATGGGCTTGGATGGGTTCTGTGCTCTTTATGGCTACAGCAGCAACTTTTCTTTGTAGCACGTCTTCTACTTTTCAGGCACAAGAACTTAAACTAAATTCAGATGTGAGCCAAAATAACATGAGAAAATGTCTAAACTGATTCACTTCAGCCTTTTCAGGCATTATGCTCTAAGCACCTTTGGGTAGCCACATATATCATGACTCAAAATCAGAGGAGCCCAGTCAAACTGTAACCACGTCTCCCTCCTTCCACTCACCTGGCCTCCCAACTGTGCTAGCTGGTACTTCTTCCACTCCCTTAAATATGCATATTGCTTCAATTGAGATTTCCTCTAGGATGATACTGCCAATGTTTTCCTAATTGTCAGAGGAAAAAATGAGGTGGGGACGGGTGTTTGTGTTGTGCCGGTGGATACTTGGGTCAGCTACAAACAAATACAAAGGCTGCATACATTGTTTACTATCCTTAAGAGATCAGCCAAAATCCACTTAATAAATATGTCTGGATGAATGTTTATTATTATTTCCTTTCCGATTCCCTCCTATCCAGGTAGGGTCTGGTAACATCTAAGCATCATCATTTACGCTTCACCTGTGCTGCCATCTCTGAACTGAATGTAAGGCCAGGGAAAGTAGTTCAACTCTCAGGGTCAGCTTCTTGGTCTTAGCTTCTTGCGTATGAGCTGAAGAAAGGCTGAGTTCATTCCTGGCTGTGCAAGCAGATTCCTGTCAGGATTTTGATCCAATGCATGCTAAGTGTATTTCTATGAGGGTCTGCCTAAATATGATTCATATCTCCTCCTGGATTCATCAAAGTAGGTTGCGTACAGCCAAAAAAGATGCTCAAATGTTTCTTTCAAGCAAATGTGGTGAGGTCACAATACTTGTGAGAAGAGTTTCAGTGAGGGCTGGTTTGGGGGTTTTGTTTATTTCTTAATTAAAGCTTCTTTTTTTTTAATGATGTGCGTCCAATATTGTCATCAATAAATCGATCTTTTTGTATTTGATGCTCAGATTATTAACTTGTTCATTATCCCAGAAAGGATGCTGAAAACTTAAGACACTACTAAAAAGACATAGGAAGAAACTGATGGGTGAACACGGGTAGCACATGATGGGTGAACAGCAAAAGTTAGCGGAGGAACTCATGTCCCTTGGCACCCTTTGCTTTCTGGTAGTGTTTCTGTATAGATAAGCTTGAAAAGAATTTTTTTGTTTCTATTTTAAAACTCCACATGTATAAATGCGTAACTCTGAGACTTCTGTGTTACATCAGGAGTAGGACTGTAATCTGGGAGCAATCTTCCTTTACGTCCTCACCATCAATTAGCTGGTAAATATTTGGGAACAGTGAACACTTTCAATAGAAGTTAGATGGGTGTATGGGGGTGGAAAAGGTTGGATTCCAGGTGATTTGTCTGCAGGAAATAATTCAGCTGCTTTGTAAAACCCCTTCTGCATCTGGCCCTTTGGTTGCCAAACTATTCATTCTTTCTAATGCAACAGACAAATGCTTATTTGAAGAAACGAAATAAAGAGCTGCTACAGTAGAGCAGAAGGCAGATAATTTAAATATGGAAAAGCTGCAACGTCATGGGAGATGTACAGAAGCACTCCTTTGTTCCTTTGTCCTTCTCTCCATTGTGAGAACAAGCCAAGTCTTAATAGCAAATATGTTAATTCTGTTTTTAAGTTGGCTGTATAGGAAGAGGCTTTGCACTGTTGGGTGGCTGCCCCAAAATCAGAATTAAGACAGAGATATTACAATAAAGGGGAAGGGGAAAGGGGAAGGGG
>NW_010449819.1:0-4195 GCF_000710305.1 Buceros rhinoceros silvestris | reverse complement strand
TCCCTGATGACCTCCAGACCTCAGGTCAGCCAGGGCTGAGCACTGGGCACCCACAAACACGTTCGAACAAAAATGTATTTAGGATCATTATCCTAAATAAATGGCTTTCTTCAGGCTCAGCCTCGCAGCCAGCCAAAGTCCTGCCAGAGCTCTGCCATGGTGGCAGTTTCCTCTGGGTGATGGATCTGGTCCAGCAACTGTGCCAGCTTGCCCAGCTCTTGTAAGCTACAGCTGCCTTCCCCACACACAGGATTTCAGCTGAGTCCTCTGATGTAAAACGTACATCTGATCATCACATGCAGCATTTCCAGTTCTCCCAACTATACTGCTGCATCACAAGGGCTCTGCGAGGCTTCCTCCAAAATCCAGAAGGTTACTGCAACATGACGCAAAAAAGTCCACCATGGCTCTTGGCGTATATTAAGATGATGGAAGACCAGTAGAAAACATCCCTGTGGAAAAAGGAACCAGGCTGAAATGGCCCACCACATCCATGCTCATCACCCTTCCTTGTTGCAATCCCCATGGCTCTGAGCGAGGGATTTCATGCTCGGGGTGAAGAGCCACGTGCCCCCATCAAGAGCACCGATGAGGCCTCAGCGTTAGCGCTAACACAGGCAGCACCGCGTCAGTCGCCTCGGTGTCTTTATCTGCTGGCCAACAAGGCTACCACTTAGCTTAAATGACATTTGCTGCTCATTACAGAGATGACCAGAAGGTTAAGCATGAGTTACATCCCCTACCATTAGTGATCTGTCACCGGGGCAGAGGACAAGAAAAACAGACACTTAAAGCAAAACCTCAAACGCAAAAAGGTTTTCTGTAGCTCATCAGAATTTGATGCCTTATTCCTCATAACTGGTGACACTGGGAAGGACGAGGTACATGTCTTATTCTGCTCAGTGACAGCTGAGCAGAAGGGGAAGATCCCCCTGCTGTCTCCAACCGAGCCAGCACAGTGTCCCTGAGCCCAGCAGAACAAAGAACTCGCTCCCTGCACTACCCCTGCACAGGAGCAGCGACGGGCTTTACTTTTTCCTTGTTGCTTCTTAAATTTTTCTGTAGCGACAATATAAACGTCACCAAAATGTGCTGGGGCTGTGCCAGCTATTGAAACGTTCGTGAATGACTATGGGGTTTCTTGAACAAATTCTTCCCTGGGACCTTAAAACCATTTACTACAGCAAATACAGTACTTCTACCTCTAAGCATCAATATTGATTTGGTCTTTATTTATTTTCAGATTTATATTTCCCCATGTTGATTAAGATTCAGATCACGCTGTGCCTTATAAGGCACCGTATACAGTATTCATCGCACTTCCAAAACTGCTATTAAGATGTATCTTTCCCGACTGGCAGATCATTTGCCATATAACATAGCCAGAGTTGAGTTTTCCTTTACTTTTTTATGCATTAATTTGGTCCCCTTCACATTGTCCCTTGTCCCCAGCCCTGCAGCAGCAGCTCAGCTTCAGCCCGTTTATCCCTTTACAAGGCTCTGGATTTTTATTGCCCTTTATAAAAGTGGCATTATGAAAAGATGAATCTCTTTCTATTTGTGTGTTGTCTTCATAATACAAGCCCTAAACAGACTTACTTGCTCATCTGATATTTCTTGCTATTAGCTGGCAAGAGCAGTGACTTTGGGAAGATCGATACAGATGGAGAAAAGCAGATGTTCTGAAGATAATACATCACAAATGCAGCATTTGCGGAGCAGTTCACCGAAGGATTTCGACTTGCTCATTATAACGTCTACACTGCCATTTGCCTCTTCAAAGATTTTTGGTTTTTTTCCCCAAAAAACCCAAGGCAGAGCAGAAAGCAGCTGGGAAGGGTGCACAGGGCTGGTGCTGGGCTCTCGCTGCTTCCCCACTCCGGGGACACAAATCAGCCCCCAACACCCAGCCCCACGACAGCCTTGCTCTTCAGGACAGGGACCCGAAATCTCGGAGTGGTGCTGATGGATAACCCTTCCCAGCGATGGGAAAAGGATCCTTCCCACATGCCTGGCTCCTCCTGCAGCTTTTGAGTTGCTGCCCATTAAAATAGCTGGGGTAGCTCCCGGAGAAACAACCCCCTAGGGGTGTCTCCAGCAGGTCACCCCCACCCCAGGCTGCTCTCCCCATCCATCCACCCTGGTGGGACGAGCTCAGAGTCACCCAACGGCCAGTGGGGGACAAGCCAAGGAAAACTGAGGTAGCCCCAGGGATGTGGGGAAAAGCCCTTGTCCACGTCCTGGGTAGCTAAAAAAGGTGATTTAAATCTCTGAGCAGACAGAGAAGTTAAAAACTTTGCTCCCTTGGCATACAAGAATCCAAGTAAACCACATGGATGCTGGCAGAAAAACTTTCTGGGGATCCCTGCCCTCGTGCCATCTTGGCACTCTCCCCGAGGCGGCTTGCACCCGAAAGGCCAGGAGCCAGGGCTGCCCGTGGGGCAGAGAGCAAGGACACAGCCACGGGGACACAGGCAGCTGCCCCTAAAATCTGGGTCCCAGTCCCCTGACACCAGGGCTCCCAAGGGGGTGTGTAGGGGGAGAGGCAGCGGTAGCTGGGAGGATGCCGGGCTCGTGAGGCTCAGCTGCGCATTTTGTGTTTATTTGCCTTGTAATCCTGGTTTTAATCCTTCTAACTCCGGTGCTGGAGCTATTGCCCTAAGCTGGGATAAACAGCCTTGGCTTGGCTCGGGCTGGTGGTCCTCACGGAGAGGAGCAGCACACGGGGTCCTGTGCCCCACCCTGCTTGGGAAAGGCTCAGACCCCCAGGGAGCAGAGCAAAAGCCCAACGCCCCGCTTGCTCGCAACTTGGCAGAAATTTATGGCAACATCAGGGAAAAAGAACGTGCTGGGGGTGAGGCACAGGACTCGCTGCTTTGCTGCCCCCAGCGCGGGCTCTGCCAGGTCATTCAGCCCCTCAGTGCCTTTCCTGACATCAGCAAGGTCAGGGACGCTGCACCGGCTTTGCAGCCTCCCCGGGAAGGCCCATACCACTGATGCGTGGGTTTTCTCTCCACAGGCAGCTCCAGCCAGTCAACTGGATAAAAATTTAAAAATAAATTAAAATCTTTCTAAAATCATAGGGTATGCTTCCGAGGCGATTTCTGGTCTCTCTGCATACCGCGGTCGTTCCCATTACACCTTAGGGCTGAGACAAACAGCTCGGTCTCCCCTCCGTGAACACCTCAATCAAGACCTGAGTTCGCTCTGGCCACGTTGGCGCTCGTTGGGAATCCACCCTGGCCAAATATCCCAGAGAACGTGTTTCCAGTTGGGAATGTTCCCTGGAAACTCATCCAAAGAAAATAGCGGGTGATGCACGGGCACAGCCCTGCCCGAACTCCTCCAAAACCGAGTTATGTAAAAAACTGCGTAATAAATACTAGAGCACGTTACTTGCTAAAGTACTGCCGTTTATTTTCATTTCAGTTTACTGGGGTGATGTGTCTCACAAAAATGCATTTAAAGGACCAGACCCTGAGCTAACCCAAAGCCCGTGGTTTCACACCCCAGGGGAGGACGTTGCCATTTTAACAAGCTGGCAAAAAATTTCATGGTAAAGTGATGAAAACTAACTTTCCAATCAAAGCCGTATCTCACCAACACAGGGAGAACCTACCAGCAAAGTATAACAAAGATCGTTAATTAAAATATCTTATAAATGCTATAAAGTGCTCTGAGACCCTTCCCAAGCAGAACACGAAGCCGAAGCCACAGACCCAACCTTCACTCTCCTCCCGACTCCCACAGCAGAGCCGAACCGAGCCGTGCACCCGGGCAGCAGCGGGTCTTATTTATGTGCACACGAGGGATCGCGGACAGGAGGGTTACGGGATCGTCACTTTGATGTATGCTAATTGTTACCCGACTGGGGCATAAATCAGATACATTTGTCTACGTGCTTGAGCAGCCTGATGCGGGCTGTGAGAAACCTCCTTCAGTGAGCTGCGGTCTCGAAGAGGGACCTGCCCAGAAGTTAAACCAAAACCACCCAGTTTCGATGGTGATCCCTGGGGCAGGGGATCCCCTGGGTGAGACACTCCTGCGAGCTAGTGCTTTTCTACAGCCCTCAGCCTCGCTTTTTCTTTGCCAGCCACGTGTTTCATGGGCACACACCACTTCGGATCAGAATGGTTATTTTGGCAGCCTGTGCTTCCGCCATCAGCACTACAGCCCCCCCAGACACCCCCTTCCA
>NW_010449818.1:0-3053 GCF_000710305.1 Buceros rhinoceros silvestris | reverse complement strand
CAAAGCCGAAGAGCACATAAGTTTTTAACATGTCATAACGTTGTTCTTAATTTTTTAAAATGAACATTTTGAATTAAAATAACAACAATTATAATCTTTCATTTATGTGTATGGTAAGTAGTTCACTGTCACTTATCTGATTCTAAACAGTGAGAGGATACAAAGTACTGTTTTGTGGTTTGGTCCGGGTTTTTGTTTGTTTTATTGAAGTATTTTAAGTCAAAAAGGTGACGAAACATCCAAGAAGCCGGTTTAAACCTCAGCAGGTTTTTTCCTGTGGCATATTGAAATGAAGGATGTTCCTTTTTTGTATCTTAATATCATGTTAACTTTTTTAATAGGTGTTATTGAGAGCATTGCTGTTAGTTCGGAGGGGGCGTTATTTTGTTCAGTTGGAGATGACAAAGCAATGAAGGTGTTTGATGTAGTCAACTTTGATATGATCAACATGCTGAAACTTGGGTAAGTCACTTAATTCCTGAAAATGTTTGTTTGTGGATATAAGTAGGGGTCATTTTGCTAAGAGGCGAGTCAATAATTGGTTTTTTTCAGCTTTTTTCCCCTAGTCAGATTCTGTCTGTTGTGGAAAAATTTCACTTAGCCTTCAACTTTCATTTTTGCTGGTCTTTTCTACTTACCAGCCCTGTATTGTCAGTGCAAAACCAGTAAAACTATGGGATAAAAAAAAAATTTAATATTAAGAAAAACTTGATTTGGTGTTACAATAGAAGGTGCTTTTTTTCTGTTTGAGAATTCAGGGAAAACTGAGGTAGAATTTAAATCCATTTTGCTTCAGGGATACCCTAAGAATGCCACCTATAACATTTTCCTACAGTGTGTTTCCTGATTTATCCTTAATTAGATTTCTTCAACCTCAGTATTTAAGAGACTTCTCTCGCCATATATTTTTTTTCAGAGATGAATGGGTTTTACCTGGAGTGAACTCTTTTTAATGAAGAATAGAACAGTATACAACTGTAACATAAGCATTGTCCTGAATAGCCTTTTAAAACTTAATGTTTATTCCTCTGGCTTCTGCATTATTGTTTATTGAGCAGATAGTTTTTGTTGATGTGCCTGAGAATTTTTTCATGATTGTTTGCTCAGGCTTGCAGTGGTTAATGTCGAATCATAAGTTCTGTGCAGTCTTTTCTGGTTACGTCGCCTTTCGTTGCTTGATTTGATAGATATATGCCAGTGCATTGCAGGGTTGATTAGCTTTGCCTCGAATTCTTCACATCCTTTCAGTTCTCTGTATACAGCATGGCTATCCGCAAATCCCCAAGCGTTGTGCATCCATCACTGATCTGGAGAAGGGTGGCCATTTTGGCAGAAACTTCAGATAATGATGCACAGAACAATGGGTCATCATATGTATTTATTTGGTCCTTTTCTTTCTGGTAAACCTGAGACAAACTTCTGGTTATGTTTCTATTTATTAGACTCTTTACCAGACAGCCATTGACAATTCACATTACTAGTTGCTGTCATTTGTGAGTCCTTGAGTATCTGTTAGTTTAATCTGTGAAAGGGTACTAAATTTGAGTTTCCTATGGAGACTGTATCGTTTCTTTGTGGTCTGTCATTTAGTTTCTGGGTCGTGTTTCTCAAAATCTTTGCTTACACACTTATTTAAAAACAGACATAGGTTAGATTCCTGACCGTATCTCTGGATTGTTTTATTTGTAGGGTATGTTTCTGGTATTAACAAATCATTTCCTTCTTAAATGCATTCAGAAGCTTACTGAATTGCGATTGTCTTAATTTTTCTTACATGGCTTTTTTGGTGGTGGGATTTTTTTTTATTGGCAAGACCTAGTTGAACTGTTCTGTAAGTATATGGCAAGGATGCAGCTGTCTTTATTTCCACTGAAACTTTAATCACTTAACAGGTGGAGCAGCAATGCTATAGAGTCATAGAGGTACAGTAGTAATCATTAATGCCACTGGAGCTATTTAGCTGGATTTCCATCCTTATTATTCTTGTATACCCACCTTTGCTATTTGTCACAGGCTCTTTATAAAGCAATATGGAAGCAAGAGAAGTTGGCAAGCCATTACTGAATTGCCTTGCTTGGAAAAGCTTGGTTATAACACTGTTGGCTATTAGCAGGACTCTTAAAGTTCAAAATCTGCCTCTGATATTTTATTTCAAGTTTATAGCATAACTTGTTTGTTATGTGATTAACAACAGTCTTTTCTATTTTTTTTTATTTCTACTCTCTGTTGCAGGTACTATCCTGGACAATGTGAATGGGTATATTGCCCTGGGGATGCCATATCTTCTGTTGCAACATCTGAGAAGAGCACGGGAAAGATATTCATATATGATGGACGAGGAAATAACCAGCCACTTCATGTCTTTGATAAACTCCATGCATCATCTCTTACTCAGATACGGCTGAACCCTGTCTACAAAGTTGTAGTGTCTTCTGACAAATCTGGAATGATCGAGTACTGGACTGGTACTCCTCACGAATATAAATTTCCCAAGAATGTGAACTGGGAATATAAAACAGATACTGATCTGTATGAATTTGCTAAATGCAAGGCTTATCCATCCAGTATAAGTTTTTCACCTGACGGCAAGAAAATGGCCACTCTCGGATCTGACAGAAAAGTTAGAATATTCCGTTTTCTCACGGGGAAGCTCATGAGAGTCTTTGATGAATCTCTGAGTGTGAGTTTGGTCTCATTTTTCCCTTTTTGGAGGTATTTGGCTCTACTTACTTGAATTTATTTACCAGTGTATTCACTGCAGTTACCTGTTTCTAAAGCTGAGCTTTATTGCTGTTTTTTTTTTTTTCAGAAAAGGTTTTTCATCTTCTCTTCCTTGCCTCTTCTATTGCTTTGCTCCAGAATTAATTCTTACTGATCTATGTTATTTACACAGTGAACCTGGGTTGTTGATTTTCATCCTGTTATTTCATACTGGTAGATTTCCTTTTACTAGAAAGCAGTTACTGAAACTGTCCATTTCACATAACATGAAAATAGTGATGTACCCACGAGTGCCAAGGGAGCTGGCAGATGTTACTGCTAAGTAACTCTCC
>NW_010449817.1:0-4102 GCF_000710305.1 Buceros rhinoceros silvestris | reverse complement strand
ATATACTAGGCTAAGAAAATCTCAGAAGAAGAACTAAAAGGTCATTGAGTTGCTTAATATTAGCGATGGTCGATGAAAGGTGGCTTATTTCTCCCATCTTCACAACCGATCTGTAATTTGTAAGTTCAGCTGTTAGCCAGCTTTGTTTCAGTCTGGCTGGCTTGATGAGGTAGTAAGAAGGGGTTCAAACAATGGACCTGTTCACACAACTGGTTTCCTTCCATTTGCTGTAGTCATTAACAAGAATTTTAAACGTATAAATTATCATGCCCCAAAGTCTAATTGTGATACAGCGATTACCTCCTTTTATATGCGCCCATTTAAAGCCCCCTCGTGCTGCCCCATGCCATGCATTACACTCACACTGTAAAGAGTGTTTGTAACTGGTTTTCTTAAATGTCATAACACAGTTTTCAGCTAATGTTCTCTTGTAGCTGAGCTAAAAAGTTCTTTAATAAAAGAAGGTAACACATAATAGACTGTCTGCCTCCTAAGGAAATTTAAGAAAGCTTTTTTTCCCCATGAAAGTTGTTACCAGCTGCATCTAGAGGTGCAACAATACAAGTAATTCATTTCACTATGAATGAAAAGGTGACTCTTTAAAGCATTTGTTTGTGTGCTCAAACCTTACAGGGGTGCCCTGTTGTGCTGCACTCACAGCTCATAACCTGCACTTTAAAGCCTCGGATGAAGTTGCCTGTAAATATAGACGATCTGGTGAGGCTGTTCCTAGCAGATGACATGATTGCTTTCAAAAATTCGATGCTGAAAATACATCAAATGCAAGTAAATGTTCTAAATGTGGTTTCTGCCGCTCATTCAGAAATTTTAAAACCCTACAAGAGTTGCAGTTGCTGCATGAAAATACTTGGTTTCTGCATAAATGCCTGAAGCTGCTGCTTTGTGACCTTAAATAGCTCCAGAGAAGGGAACACTTTTAGTCTGCAGCTAATTCATGAAGCTCTTTAATTCTACTTTGTTTTCTTAAGAAAAAGTAAAAGCCATAAACTTGTAGTGTTTTTGCCTTCCAAAATGAACTTCCAAAAGGTCCATAATAAGATAAATGCAGTGTCGTTTGTGCTTCTCAAAGTCTGTTAGTGCTTTGTTGCAGAGTTCCTTTTTTGTCCTCGGTTTTCTTGAGCAGGTAAAAATATGTTTCAGGAGAAGAGGCTTGAAAGCCTCATGGGTGGCCAGAAGGGATTTACTGTAACTGCTAGTAAAGTTTTCAACTTCAACAGTCTCGTTTTTCAGTGGTATAAGCACCTACGTGGAACTTTTTTTTGAAGAAGTTGAAACAGTTGTGATCAAATCTGTTACAATGGTTTTGGAATACTTGTTCTACCAGATTGTGCTGTTGTTGACAGGTATTCAGACTAATGTACAGTTTTCAGAGTTAATTATGTTACTTACTCAAAGCAGATTATTTCTACAATCATAATTTATAGGACAGAGTCATTTATCAAAATTTTCTTAACACGTGCCCTACAAATAGGAGTTACTGCAAGGCGTCGTTTTAGTAGAACCCTCCAACTTCCTGTGCTTTTAGTTAGCTTGTTTATTCCATGAGCATACCTAGGGGTAAATGATGTTGAAATGATGCACAAAATTGCACGAAATGCACTGAAAAAACTTCTCTTAAAATCTCATCTGAGCTCAACTGTAGAAGTTTCTAGTGTGTCTTCTCTCTTGATGATGCTTGAGGTTCTTTGAAAGCAGAGCTGAGCAACAAAAATAGAAGCTTTTCATTCTTTCAGAGATTCTAGGTGGGTTCATTTCCTTTTTTAGGGGTGTGAGCAATTGCTGCTGTCTTACAGCTATTGAATGTACGCAAGGCTTGGAAGTACGTTAACTGTGATTACAAACAGCTTTTACTTTTTAGAACGGTAAACTTTTATCCTCAGTAACGGAATAAATTTAGTCTGTGTTCTTGGCCAAGTTTGTCTCCCTTTATGTATTTCCTGTTACTTTGAAGGGTGCAAAGGTTCTTGTGTGTAGTAGTTCTAGGAAACTAAATTGTACTTAAAGTGCAGACTTATCCTTATTCCTGAAGAAATAAAGTGATACATAATTGTTGGTTTGTTTGGTTTTTTCTCAATACCCTCTTCTAAGAGCTTTCTGAAGCAATGGGAGACTTCTTTTCCGTTTTGGTTTTTAAAGAGAGGTAAGGAAGAAAGATCTTCAAACAGTTTTTCTGTTTGTTTTGCTTTTCCCAGTTTTTTCCATGTTACTGAAACAAATCATAATAATCAAAGAAGCACCAATGGGATTAAGCTACTGTGTGAAATCAATGGTTTTTCCTGTAAAGGGTATCTGTAAATTTTTAAACTTACACTCTTCATTGTAGGCAAGTATCCTTGAGTTTGTTCCCTGCGTTTCTCACCTTACATATCCCCAGCAGAAAATCTGGAATGGTTGCATGTGGGACACCGTAACTGCTTTGACGATGTTTGCAATATCTTCGGTTGAGAATGCTTAATACCTGGTTCTGCAACAGGAAGGTACCCGTCTATGTGTCTGCGTGAGCTTGTGAATGTGCCTAGACACTTAGAAAAGCCTTATCAGATGACTTTTAGTTAATCAAAGATGGGAGGAAGAAAGGTCTGCTTGATTAAAGGTAGCAACCTAAGAGAACCAGCACAGAGGTACTTAAATCTTGCTCCCCCACCTTTTTCTCTTAAGTGCAGATTTGGTGTCTCGGGATACCTTAGGTGTTCTAATTCACCAGGGTTTATCAGAAGTTGAGAGACAATGTTGTTTGGCAGTCTCTGTAGCAAGAAAGGAAGCATCTTTTGTTATTGACATCCTTTCTCTTAGCTCTGCTCTTGCTTTTTGCCAGCTGCTCATTGTCTATACTTGCTTATTTAGTATTCACAAGGGATTTTACAAGTTCTTATCAGTTCGTTGCCACAGCACATCATTTCCTCTTGTCATCCTTACTCCTTAAATTGGTGGGGGAAGAATTTGCAGTAGAGCTGGTGAGTGGTAGAAAACACCACCATTCATGAACGCTGAGTTGAACAGCCTTGTTCTGCTCCTCTCCTTTTTGAGGCTGTCTGTAGTAAAGGTCACATTTCTAGTACTTACTCCGGCATGATTCCCTCCTCTCCGCTCTTTTTCTCGGGAAAAGAAAACAATTTCTTTTTGCCAAAGGCTAAAAATAGCCAGTGCTTCAAATATTCTTCTTAAAAGATAATAAGGAAGCGCAGCATAAAAATAGCCCCAGCTGAAAAGGTTGACCACCTTTCTGAGTGCCTGGGGAAGGGTTCGTTTGGAGGTTTTATTGGGGTTTTCTTAATTGTTTTTGTTGTTTTCTTTCAGTCATCTGCAATTTCTTATTTTTTAAAAATACCCTTCAAAAGACGTGCGGTACCTAATTAGAGCTCAGAAACAAGCAGATGCTTTAGGATTGTCTCGTTTTGGGAAGTAAAGTTCCATTTGAGAGGCTGAGTTCTTCAGTGTAGTGCTGGCTGGGGAACTACTGGTTCTACCATGCCTCTTGCCTGTTCCTCATAGAGAGTTTAAGTCTTCTGGTATAGTGCCATACAGGGATGTAATACAGTCTTAAAGCATATTGTCTTTGGAAGGAAAGTTGTGGATTTAGGGAACATTGTTAACAGAAACCACGCTGTCTCTTTGGTCCCTTGACTGTCCTTTTCCCCACTAATCAGTAATGCAAGAATCGGGGACTGTGCTCATGTTTTACCTTGCTTAGCTCTGGGGTGAGGTGCTGGTGCTTCTGGAATTTTGTTTTGAAACAGTCAGGTGCAATGGCTGGGGTTCACACAGGGATTCTTTTAATACCTGCCTTTTTGTTTCACGACATTCTTTACTAATGACTTTTTAACTTATCTTTCTAATAGAACTCGGTTGGAGGAATCAATCATTATTTTTGATGTGAAGCCTTCGTCACTGACATCTCTATGTTCATTTGTCAGCCTGCAAGAAATAATACAGCTCATCAGTGGCAGTAGCTGCTTTTGGTATACACTGACTTGTATTTGAAAAATCAAATAAACAAAAAAACCCAACAGACAAACCCCAGCAAATCCATTGAAGACTTGTGTCAAATGACGTCAATGGCCAGTTTGTTCTCCTTTACTAG
>NW_010449816.1:0-3981 GCF_000710305.1 Buceros rhinoceros silvestris | reverse complement strand
AATATTGAACAAATACCGGCATCTAGGTACAAAGTACAAAGTAAATAATGTCCTCTAGCAAAGAAGGAAGCAGAGCTTACTTGACATTACCTAACTTCCATAGATTTTTCTTTTGTGATATTATGGTTTTCATTCTACGTTTGGTTAAAAGGTTTGCATGCTTTAGAGTCAAACTGATTTGTATTTCTTCAGCTACTTAATTTAGATTTAGGATATACCTGAATTGTCCTTAATTTCTGCTTGATCCTAATTGCTAAATGCACATACTTTCACACTTGCAGCGCTATTTGCTTATTCTTTTAATATATTTAATCTGTCTGGTTTTGACCTTCAACAACTTTTGCTTTATTTCTCTGCTTCTGGACCTATAGCCAGGTTTAAATAGAGCTCTCTTGATTCTTAATAGAGGTACAATAACAGGAATTGTAGGATTTTTAGGGAAATGGAAACTCTCAAGGTACTCTTCAGTACCTGTTACAGGAGTACACACTATTTTGAACTAAATCTAAAGTTGAAATAATACCTTTTTTTCCCCACTGTGAATGTTAAGATCTATAATACAACCTTTTACTTGTAAGAGCAAGTGTTGGTTGCTCTGTAGATGCAGTGATTCCATGTCACTGCAGTGTCGATGCTGTTCACTGCATTTCTGCATCATAGCAGACTATACTGATAGCTCGTCAGCCTTGCAGTGCTGCATTGTGACTCAGTGTGTGGTGATCCCCTAGAAATTTGTTAAAATGAGGTCACATTGGCACTTTCACAGCATTTGTATTTATCAGCCTAAATTTAGATAGCCACGCATGTGGATCACTCACGTGTTTTCCCCCCACTTGGTGTGTTCACATAGGTAATACCCTATCAGCCCACCAGTGAAAAGTGGTTATGAGTAAGAATTACAATGAGAAGAAATGTTAGACTTGGTGTGCTTAATTAACTGTGCGGATTTTGTCAGCCTTTTGATCATATAGTTTTAAAGATTAGTCTGAAATTCGTATTGTATTTATGTAGAAGTTAATTCTGGAGCACTTTCAGACACCATATCACTCTTCTAAGAGGATAAAAGCCTGGCAACTAGGGCATTTATTGGGCAACTAGATCCTTTATTGTAGAAAACAGTAAAATATGTTGGGGGAAAAATTTTTTTTTACTATTTTAATTTGAGTGCTTGATACAGAATAGTGTTTACTTCAACAGGTAAAAAAGTCAGCTGCTCCTTCCTTTAAGAGGTGATATATACAGGAGAATTAATAATGATACACAGTAAAAACAACACACCCTTCAGAAAGGTGTCAATTATAAGAATGTTACTGAGTTTGTAGTAAAGTGTTCGTTGGTTGCATGAGAATACAAAGCCTTCCACACAGCAATTCCAGTCAGTATTGTGCTTTTATCAGACACCGCAGAAATGTTTCTGTGCTTTCACAAGCACTGCCTGCAGTGCTGACTGACGTGTGTGTTTGGTTTATTTCCATAGGTGCATTCTGTATGCCTTCGTACATCCCTTACGCCTTGACAGGGACATGGCACTTGGGAAGAGGCCTGTGCAAGATCTGGCTAGTGATGGACCATCTCCTGTGTGCAGCTTCAGTGTTTAACATCGTCCTTATCAGCTATGACCGTTTCCTGTCAGTTACAAGAGCTGTAAGAACATTTCTAATTACTGCTTTATATATATATTGAGATTTCTATAAAACTCACAATTCACAATTAACACTAGAAGCTAAATAGTCCTTCATTATTGTACCATTTTTTCTGGAGAAACATTGGTGCTTCAGTGTTGCAGTGGCACTTGGCGATAGACAATGCCTTGCTTATGATTTCAATGTTTCTCTCCTGCCACCTGCATTAGAAATTATTTGATTATACTACAGATGAGATGAGTAGGTCAAGGTAGGAAAGGGGCAAGAGGAGTGTGAAGCACTTGAGCTTTGATCATTAGAACAGTGGTAATGAAAACTGGGCTGAGTCAAGGATGTGCTTAGGCTTGGGAAAAATTTTAAAAGGAGAAGAGGGTATGGAGAGAGATATGGGACGGACTGACTGATGATCAGATGAAGATCTGTGTACCATGGGGGTGACTGACTTGTGCTGCCAACAAACAGGTTGGGTGAAAACTAATCCTTTGAAGCAAGAAGAATGAATCAAAACACGTGGAGAAGTAAGAGGTCTTTCTTGAGTATTATCATTCTTCCTTTCAGAAAATATCTGAGGAATCCAATGGTAAATATCATTCACCATTTCTAAGCTCCACATGATGTTTGGTCCAGATGGAAGACAGTCAACATCCTTTGCTTTTGATGAGTCTGTTACCTTGGGTGACATGGGTTGTGTTAGCTTGAGATGTTCTCTCCAGAAGTGGTGATACAATTCCTAATCTCTTCCTCTTCTTCTCCAATTTTGTGTTTTTGGGGTTAGTCGTTGCTCCTTTTTCTTTTTTAAACTGAACAGTAAAGTATGAAAATCTCTGTATTAAAGAAATATTAATATTGAAAAATATTAATGAAGTTGCAGAGCTCAGAAAGTGAGAAATGTTAATTAACAAGGCCTCTGAGCTCCATGTTCTTATGCATTCTTGATGGTCTTCATTTACATGATCACATTGTGTTTTTCTCCTTTAGGTAATTAAGATGGAGTGAGTCCAGGAGTGTGTGACATAGGGCTGTTATCCAAAGAAAAGATGCCATGCTTGCTCATGGACTTGAGATCCACCTCTGCTGCAAACCGAGTCATTTCAGACTTAAACTATTTATGAAGCTGTGCTGAGCTTCCTGTTTCTTGCCTCCTAAATTGCAACGCTTGCAGTCTTGCAAAGGGCTGCAAATTCATTAATACAGAGCTGGAGCTTTGCTCTGCGCCAATTTGATGCTCTAAGATGTAGAGGAGTCTGATTCTTCAGGCTACAGATGTTTTATACAGAGGATCTAAAATAGTTTTTTTAACACTGCACTATTGCTCTGTTGCTCTCTGGTAGAATAGGGATGGTGCCCCCTGTATCATATGGGGCTGTGAAGATACCATTCATTAATATTTGTGTAGCTTCATGGTGCTAAGCACAGGAAGCTGATGAGGCAGGTAGTAGTTCTGGGCCTGAGTAAAGCCTGGGGTGACAAATGTTGAACAGTATAGAGGCCATAAAATTGTCTAGCTTCTCATTAATGGATCATCTTGTGCTCTGAAAGATGCAGGGGACCAAGAGCTATATGTATGTGTTGTACATACAGACTGGGATATTACAAGGATGGTTTTAACTCTTGTGTTTCCTGACTTTGGATGACACTATTTTAATTCTTTGTGTTTTTTTCAAAGAGAAATATTTATGGCTAGAGTAAAATAAATTAATGCAGTCTGGGTAGACATAAAACCATCAAGATTTGCATTAATGCAATGAGCTGTTTACAAGGTAAAGTGAGTGTTGAAACAGAATGTTTCAATAAAGGAAGGGATGTTAAAGCATACGTGTGGAATAGATTTTTCTGCTCCGGCAAGAGGAAACTATTAAAAATTAGGTTGACTGGTGTTTGCAGTCTCACATGGCAACCCGGCTATTACAGAAGGCTTCTCCTTTTGCCTGTGCAGGAAGGAAGTCCCACATCTGCTTTCACTCCCCTCTGACCCTGGGCATTTCATGAATCATAAACTGATTCCTTATTGCTACCTTACTGTGGTGATGATGAAAACAACCCGTGTCCTTTCACACCTGGAAGCCAAATGGTAGTTTAGTTACCGTGATTTCTGCTCCTCTCCAATCTCAAGTATTAAAATCAGTCACAGAACTACAGTAACTGATGAGCAAGACTAACAAAGTTTTTCAAGACCTTACAGAAGTGAGTTAGTTCTAAATGTCTGGAGAACTAGAGAACACATCTATTTGATTCACCCGCTTATGTTTTTCTGAGAGAGTTGTTCCAAAAGGTTGTCTGTATACATCACATGTTTACCTTTCCAGGTATCTTACAGAGCCCAGCAGGGAATAACATC
>NW_010449815.1:0-4042 GCF_000710305.1 Buceros rhinoceros silvestris | reverse complement strand
TATAAATATAATTTATGTGAATATAGTAGTTATGTAAACATGTAAACATCATGTAAACATAATTTTATATGAACATAATTTATGTGAAATATATAAACACACAGTAACTAAATAAATGTGGTGACACCTGAAAGCAAAGTAAGTCAAGGCCTCAACTAGATATCTCTACATAAAGACAGAAGAAATGAGGCTATGAAGTATACTACATCTCTTTGAAGATGGTGATTAATTCAATATTGAATTCCTCAAATCTTTTAAAGGAATTAGTATATAAAATCTCTACAAACTCAAATACCAAAATCAGTTGTCCCTCAGGCATGAGTGGAAGACTGGACAAATATGACGATCTAGAAGTAAAAGCAACCTAAAAAAATCTTTATTTCTGAGGTCTTTAGAAGTCCTTTTGCATTTTAGAGCATTTAGTTTTATATGCCAAATACTTACAGAAAACTGATTGGTTTAGTTGTGACTTTTAGATGTGAAAAGGTTGTACCTAGAAAGAAACAAGTTCCAGCCACTCAAGTATTTTGAAGAGAAAGATGAAAAATGGAGTTGGATGTGTCGAGTTAATCAAGGGGTTTTGGTGTGTTGTTTTTTGCTTGGTTGTTTTTGGTTTTGTTTTTCTTAAAGTCATCTAGTCTACTATTATTGTATCATTGCTGAGCTACAGCTTATAAGGATTCACACACATAGTTTCACACATAGATTCACACACCAAGTTTCATACTCCAGCAGCTGCTTCTTTCTGAGAATGCTTAACTGTATGGGCTAATTACACCTTGATAACAATCCATGAAACTTATGAATATTATTATCCTCATTTTGTAGGCAAAATGACAGATTGTGTCTTGTCTAGAGCAGGAAAAAACATCTGAACAAAAACAGGAGAAAAGAAACAGATAGATACTTCGGCTTTTGCAGTTCCATATTGTATAACTCTTAGACTGTACTTGTCCTTCACTACAATTCTCAGAAACTTGCAGTTTGTCAAACACGAAAAGGACAGAAGAAAATGTGAAGAACTGCTAGGGGAAAAACACAGAAAATGTGGGGGAAAATACAAATAAATCTGAAGTAAAGTGCAGGAAATCTGCCGTTTGGATAGATGATTGGGTGGAATACAAGCATGAAAGAATAGAATAACATTTACCTTAATCTATGAGTAAACCTAGCAAGATTTTTTAAAGGTCATTGTAATCAAATTAGAAAGAACTATGCTGAATTCATTTCTCTACCTTCAATGTACTAAATTTCAAAGCAAATTTTAAAAAAAAAAAATTCGTATTCTGAAGATGTGGTAACAAAACCTGAAAAGAAACTGATATGATTTACCAAAGTTATGTAAATAGAATAATCAAAGTGCTCCAGACTTCTTTGGTGATTGGTTCCTAAAACACCTCCTACTAGCATGCATAAAATAAGTGCCTACATATCTAAGTACACTCAAAGGAAATAAACTTTTTATTACAACTCCAACTTCAGTTGTAAGAGTCTTCTAAATGAGCAGAAAATGGTACAAAGACTTGTAGACCAGTGTATCACAACATTTTTTTTCACATGTTCACAAAAGAAGTGAAAATGAATCATCGTGGCAAATAATCCACTAGGAACACCACCATATTCATTTTTGTCAAGAGCAAAACTGCTACTGACAACTAACTACAGCTCAGCAAGAAAATAACATACTGTGCCATATAAATATCTGTTATGGAAAGATGTTTATCCCTCTCTATGTGATCTTCTGTTGTTACTGAGATCTTCAAAGTATTTGCAGAAATGTTGCTGTACTCTCTGTTTTATTTCAAATGTCTGTAAAATTACAAGAATGGACACTCTAAGACTCTCAAACGTGTAAGACTTCACCTACGGCACCCAATGTTTCTCTTAAGCTAGTAATCAAGAATTAACACACCATTATGCATATGTATAACCATTTTAATAAGTAAATCTAATGAAAGTTGGTAAAATACAGACTGCCAAAATCCTGTGCACAACGTGAACAATGCAGCAGATTAGCACACCATTCTCTGTTGGAGAGTTGCTCTGTTTCCCTTCCAGGACAGCCAAAACTGTATTTTGCAGGAGATGACTAAATTGTCACAATCAAAGAGGGGAAAAAATAGACTGGTTCTTTCTCTGCACATCCTTAGAAGGGTCCGCCTCTCTTTTGTTCAGATAAATGATATTAGAGGACCAGGATTACTCCAGAGGGCCGAGAATCTGAAATGTAAATGAAAAATGTGAAATAGGTGAATTGGGTTCTATGCACTGTTGGTGTCAGCAAATGATGCAGGAATCCTCTGTAATAGAGTGAACCTACATTTTAAAATGATTATGCTTTTTCCAGGAACGTTGTTTTGTAGTCTGTTTGAGCTCTTCAGGCAAAATGGTATACCATCTCATTGTCTGTATGGAATATGGAAAAAATATAATACTTATCATGCCTTAGTACATCTCATGTTATATATCTGTGGATCAGCCTTTATGGCAGTAGAGCATTGTATTTATGAAGTGGCAACACTTTTCTTATCAGTTTATTTTAAAGGCAAGTGATACTCACTTGTACTGTACATCAGTTAAAATATCTACTTTGCCTTGGATAAGGAAATATGAGAATATGCCAAGAATGGATTGCTTCCATTTTAAAAATTTATTTTGTATCTAAAATTTCTATTATATTTTGGTTTAAGGGGGTGTTTTACTCATCTATCAAATAAAACCTACCAGAGTAAAAAAGCACAGTGTTTTAAATGTGGCCATTCTGGCTGATTAATAACTTGTGCAACATTTCGAATTTGGCATCTTATAATCTGTTTAGTGACAACAAACACTGGCAGTGTTTAATGACTACCACTGTGTTAAAGTGTACAATACTGTTAAATGTATTCAGTCTGAATATTAATCCTTAGTTCTGCATTTGTTGCTTTAGAATTGTATTGTTTGTGCCAAGTTTAAAATACAAAAGATACGGAACCCTCAAGGTTATGTATGTGCATTAATACGGGTTTATGTAATACTAAGCACATGAAATGAGTATATAATAAGGAAAAATATTTTAGAATGCAATGCCTTTTATAACTAGCAAACAAACATCCAATATGTTAAATGTAAATTGAGAAATATAATATTTTATTCTGTCATTTGTTATATGACAGAATGATTGATGCATCTTAAATTGATTTAATATACTGAATAGGCTGAAAAAAAGCAGTATTGTTATAATACCAATTTATCATTATTTCTGGGGTTTTATACATTTAATTTTCATAAATAAATTGATTGCTTAGAGACAACAGAGGGAAAAAAAGAGGAAAAGGACATAAGAGTAGAAAATAATCACAACCACCTCAAGCTGAATAGATACCAGTAAGCAAAATGTTGAAAGAAAAAAGTAATGTAGTTTCAGATCAATAATAATTATGATTCAACAATGAACAGCATCATAGAACATTGTAAAAGTACTGTAACCCCAGAAAAAATCTGTCTCTGAGTAAATATGAGTATGTGAGTAAATATTTGAAACACAAAGTCAGCTCTTAAATATGGAATTTTTTTCCCCTCCACAATCTCATATTAATAATGAAAAAAGATTGCTGGTCAATCTTAACATCTGTTTAACTGCATAAAGAAAATAGCTTTTTAAAACAGATCGATAGACACAGACAATTCTAGGATAAATTTTGAAGCATCGAAGCTCAGTTCTGAAAATTTGTGTGAAGCTCTGTACATCTTTCTGCAGGTATAATGGCTGTGCCTGGCCATCAATTTTTGAACTTTTGAGTTTGTCAGTTGAATTTATTTAAATGCAAAAATGATAGAATGTTGTCCAAGCTGGTAAGATATCAAGATGAAAGTTATGATAAATAGTAACAGGTCAGGGGAGATGTGGGCGAAATAACGGTTTTAAATTGTCTCTAGAGAAAAAGTGGTGAGATTGTGAGGATTACAGCTACAGGGAAGAAAATTTTATTGAGGAAGTCCTGGATAGAACTGAAGGAAAGTAATTCAAGCTAACAATTTGTTAAGGGTCGAGGGACCGATA
>NW_010449814.1:0-4066 GCF_000710305.1 Buceros rhinoceros silvestris | reverse complement strand
TCAGAGCGCGGGTCGCGGCCGAGCTGGGTTCCTGTGGCCCCGCAGCGTGCCCGCTGCCCCGATACCGGGAAGGGTTTCGGTGTGGGGAGCGCTCGTGCGGCGTGAGGGAGGGCCGGGCTAGGCCTGGCTCCGGCACTGGTGGTGATCCTGCGAGCTGCCGGCGCAGGTCTGGCGGGACCGGCGTAGGGTGGCCGCTGCAAAAGCGAAGGTGCATGGGGGGTGGTGGTGGTGGTAGTGCAGACTTCCTTGTCCCGGGCGCGTTAGACTGCGGAACAAATAAAACGGGGTGGTCATGGGATGTTAGTGAGTGTCACTCACTGCTTGTATCATTCCTGAGCTGTAGCCACAGCCATAGTGCTCTCTGCTTGTTTGTCATCCGAGCTTTATGATGTTTCTGCAGTTGATTTCTGTCTTTCTGAAGTAAATGGAAAGAAATGCCTGCCTCACTGTAGGTGGTAACGCTGTCTATCTTCACTTACTTGCTGACCTGTCCACGTTAACCTTGAAAGTATAAAATGTTGCTTCTCAAAGCATATGGGAAGGAACGTCTTCAGCCTGGTTTAACCTGAAAAAAATCAGTAAAGAATCTTTTCTGCTTTATTTAAATTAAGGGTTGATCCTTTCTCCAAAAAGGACTGGTATGATGTCAAAGCACCAGCGATGTTTAATATCCGAAACATTGGGAAAACACTTGTCACCAGGACTCAAGGAACTAGTGAGTAGTGGGGTTTTTTGCAGTAGTGGGGGATGTATTTGTTCCGTGTGCTAGCTCCAAATGATTCAGGATTAAAGAACTGCTGACAAGTAGGTTTTGCCCATAATACTACAAGCCTGGAAGTTTAAAAAATAATTTAAAAACCACTTTAACTGAATTGCTTGATTTGAGTAAGTTTTCCAAAGTTGACAGAGTTGTTTGAATGAATGAGCTTAGCTGCAGGGAAGTTAATATGGTTTGTATAGTTCTTGTTTGTACCAAGAACAAATAGTTCTTGTTTGTACCAAGCCATGGATATGATATGGAAGAATGTACCTGAAGCTTCTGAGGAACTGCTGCCCTGGTAACCTGATGAGTAAAGCTAAGGTTCACTAAACCAAGTATGGGTCAGCCAGTGTAAAATTAATTGTTAGAGGTGGAGCTGTGAAATGACTGCATGTAGGTGTTTGTTGGTGCTTTATCTCTGCTGAGCCCATGCAGCTATTTTTTTTTTTATTATACATAATTTCCGAATATTTTGTAACTCCTTCCACCATAAAAAAAAGAAAAGTAACACATGGTGGAATCTGCAGTGTACTGGTTTTTGTGTTCAGCATCTGATATAATTATCTTGAAAAGATTACTCACAAAGGTAACAAAATACAGCACTTGTTTCTATGAGTTGATTTGATCATGTTCAAGATACATGTAAACCTGTGCCCTGTTAAGTTAGTGGCATCACTTACTGTTGGAAGATGTCAAACGGAAATTTAGCATCTAATTTGAGTAATACTTTTTTCACGTTAATAAAAGGTGTTTTATTTTGTTTCGTAATACAGAAATTGCCTCTGATGGGCTGAAGGGTCGTGTGTTTGAAGTGAGTCTGGCTGATCTGCAGAATGATGAGGTTGCCTTCCGTAAATTTAAACTGGTAACTGAGGACGTTCAGGGCAAAAATTGTCTGACCAACTTCCATGGAATGGACCTCACCCGGGATAAAATGTGCTCCATGGTCAAAAAATGGCAGGTGGGTAAAGAACAAGTTCTGTGCTTCTGCTAGTGCCTTTAGGGAAGGACCGATGGGTTGTAAAGCTGTGCGTGAAGTAGCATCAGCAGATATTAGTGGACGTCAGGTGCAGAGTTTGGAGAAACCTGCCCGTCACGTTGATAAATGAACGCTTCTTTTTTAGACAATGATCGAAGCCCACGTAGATGTCAAAACTACAGATGGTTACCTACTGCGCCTTTTCTGCGTGGGCTTTACGAAGAAGCGTAATAACCAGATCCGGAAGACTTCGTATGCCCAGCATCAGCAGGTTCGACAGATCCGCAAGAAGATGATGGAAATCATGACCCGAGAGGTCCAAACCAATGACCTGAAAGAAGTTGTCAATAAGCTGTAAGCTTTGGTTGTGTTTTCTTTTTTCTTCCCTGCAGTTTAAAGAGTGTGTTGGTGGTTGGTGGTTACTGAGTACTTAGGGAATACTGGTGCTACCTGTGCCGTTTGGCAGAGACCAGGCAGGGCGCCTCTTGTGTGGAAAAGCTCATGTGCCATTTTCTTTAAATACTCTCTTAGTCGCTGCATCATATTTGACTTCTCTCCATCGTCTTGTTTGCATAAATGTAAAATTAGGCTCTCCAGAGATTTCTTGATTCATGTTTTTACGGACTAAAACTGTAATTCTGATTATCTCGGGCTATGAATGCTCGGGGTCCATCTGATAGAAGGGCATTTTCCAAGGTGTGGTGTTTGCGTCCAAAAGTTCGATTGCAGGTTTGCTCTCAAAACAAGCACGTTTGCAGTATATCCCTTCTAACATTGCAAGGGAAACGTCCTGGAATCTAAACGTGCTTGAAGAAAGTTGTCAGAGGGAAGGCAGTACTGACGATGCAAATTCCTGTGTAACACTGTGTATGAAGAACTCTTTCAAACCTGATGAAGAAGCACGCGCAATTTTTAATGTTCTGGTACTGATGTACTCTCTGATTTCTCAGGATCCCAGACAGCATTGGCAAAGACATAGAGAAGGCGTGTCAGTCCATTTACCCTCTTCACGATGTCTATGTCCGCAAGGTTAAGATGCTGAAGAAGCCGAAGTTCGAATGTAAGTTAGTTACTGCAAACCCTTAGCGTTCTTAGAGGAGGATGTGGGGAGTCAGTAGCTTAAAATGCATTTGCTTTTGGATAAAGATGTTAGAGCAGCACCGTAAGCTTAAGTAGCTGTAGTAGTAGAGAGGCTTGTTCTTCTGGTCCAGTGTTTGGCTTTCCGGCTTGGCAGCTAAGCAGTGATCGGTCAGTTTGGAGCTGGTTGGAATCCTTGCCTGAAACTGCTGCTGTGAACGTTCAAAGGTTTTGGCTTGGGAATGAATGATGACAAAATGTTTCGGTCCCAGATGACTTGGAATGATTCTATTTTCCCAATTCTGACATTCCCATATAGCGCAGTAGTAGGTTCTTGCCTTTACCTCTTTTCTAAAAAAGCTGTAATAATACACTATATAATGAAATCTACAGTTCCATTACGTAGCGCTTAGACTTCGCTGCTTGGTTTTGTCTGACTGTCAATTACAGCAGCAGCATCTCCTTGTATCAGCTTTCTGGAATGGACTCGATCATACTTATATTAAGTGTTCGGGTGGTCTAATTAGTATAGATGAGCGATTCAGTAATGCAAAACTGTTTAAATAGGGGCATCTCTCACTATTTATAATACTTCTTTTCAGTGGGCAAGCTGATGGAACTTCATGGTGAAGGTGGTGGTGCTGGAAAGCCCTCTGGGGACGAGGCAGGCACTAAAGTAGAGCGAGCTGATGGATATGAGCCGCCTGTGCAAGAGTCTGTCTGAAACCAAAAACTGATCGGAAATAAAAGTTTTACTATACAGAACTAATGTTTGGTTGCCTGTTTTGCTACTAGACAATATTGGTACTGGATGTATGGATGGGTTTTTAATAAGGTAAACCTATTGCCTTGGCCAAAAAAAGAAAAAATAAAAAAACCCCACGTGTTTTAGAGATCTGTTTTTCGTTAGTGCTGTTGTGAGCTGGGCAGGAGAAAGTTGGTTGTCATTTTTGAAAGGTGGAAAGTAGAATACAAGGATTCTGTACGTTGTTTTTTCCCAGTAATTTTGGTGCTCACAAAAGAAATGCTGTGGATGTGTGCAGAGGTTCTGTTGGTGAAAGGTGCTTCAGAAGAGGAGCATTGTACGGGGCAAACGGGGTGCCACACCGGGAAAATTTCAGAGGCGTCTATTACAGGGAAGTCTTAGGGATTTCTCCAGACTGCCTGAGAACTACATCTCTCTGTGTAAGCTTCTGGGTGGTAATTTGGGACACGTTTGACCTCAGTCAGAAGGTGTTAAAAGATCGAAG
>NW_010449813.1:0-3970 GCF_000710305.1 Buceros rhinoceros silvestris | reverse complement strand
TCAAGAGTTGTGTGAGGTAGTATCATGTTTTTCCTGGTAGTAACTTGCAAATGTTTCTGTTTTATTTGCCTAGTCTTTGAAACCATTTTCATACCTCTGAATCATACTAGATTCAATGAAATATTATTTTGCTTAGTGATCAGAAATTAGTGTAGTATTAATTTACCGCTTCTTAAGATTATGTCAATAGACTATTTACTCTTAAAAAGTTGCCACGTGTTTGGATAAAAATACAGGAGGTTTGCTGGAGTCTGCACTTTGTGTGTCTGACCACTAAATGGTAGTGTTGCATTGCAGCTGAAAGAGAAAAACACATTAATACGGCACAGAAAAAAAATTAATCCAGATGTAGCTGAACTCTGACATCAGCCTCAACTGTTTTTCTGTTGGTCCATTAATTACATCTTCAGCTGTTAAAGCAGCCGTTCTCTTGGCATATGGTAGTTCTGAAAAGCCATCCTCTGTTTAACGCTGATTTATTTTAATTGTGTGAGGTTTTTAACTCTGTGTCCCTTTACAAGCTTTTCTGCTGTTTGAATGGTCCATCACAAGCTTGATAATCTGTTGGGCAATTGCCATGGGATTAACAGTATTTTATGGTGACTAGCAGGATTCAGTTTACTACTTTACATGGAAGAAGACTGTAATTGATGTGGTCAAGTGATTCATTAGGATAAATGTTTAGCTGGTGTACGTGTTTGACTTCTATGAGCAAGATTTTCTGGACTCTGGGTCTGCAAAGTTTTCTCCCTTGTAATTGTGGTATGCATTGCATATTTGACAGGGAAAAAGAATGCTTGAGAATGCACTTGTGACATCTTGCTTCTTAATCTGGCTGGACTTCTGAACCTCAATGTTCACTTTCCTTTTTCACTTGTGAAAAAATATTTAGCAATGTTTCTTTGCCAAAAACATTGCTTAGAAATTGCTGCAGTCCTTGAATTGCTCAGAAGTATGCCTTTCTGCTTACTCACCTGTGTAATCTATGCAGTAATTCAGCTCTAAATTTTGTATTATTAATAAAAACTAAAATATTTAAATTTAATAAATATCTGGCCAGCTGCTGTTTCCAGTAGGTTACTAAGCAGAGGTGCTGGGGGAAAGAGAGCATCTCTCTAGCCTTTCTTAGTATGAATACAAGAGGCAATAATAATGCTTGATCCTGTTTTCTGTGTCACCCTGGAGCAGACAGTAGAGGACATACAGCTGCTTTTGCTTTATGCTGTAGCAGCCTCATCTGCCAAGAAAATGCTATGGGCCACCTGTTGAACCGCAAAAAACAATAGGATACAGCTCTAATTCTGAGCTTGGAGCAAATGTCTTTTTGATGACTCTATGGGGGGATTGGATCAAACATTATGTGACCTGTTGTACACAAGGCATTGTTACTATTTGTGATTTGCTAGGCACTTTTCAGTAGTTTAAGGAGTAGTCAATGCCAAAAGATACTTCATGTTAAAACACAGGATATACCTGCCTGGAAACGCGAATTATTTTGTAGGAAATGCCAAACAATAAAGGTTTTGAAGCCCCAAAAGAAGCAGAATTAAAACTTATTGTTCAGAGTTTTTAAACAATGTTTAGCTGTGGGAGTTTGCTTTGGAGTTGAGCAAGTTATGGGAGCTTGAGTATGAGTATCCATATAAAGAAACACCAGTGTGATGTTCTTACTGTGATGCTCTCCTTCATCTGTTCATCTCATGCAATCTGTTTACTTAGCAAAATCACTGAAGCACACAAACCTTGGGTTCTGACTAAATAATAGCAAAAACTTGGAGAAGTGACATGCCCAAAAAGGAAGATGAGTCAGTTTGCTCGAGACCCTTGCTGAATCCATATTGTCAACCAAATAAATACCAAATATGAAGATAAAAATGCATAAAACATGATGAAAAACTATTGCTTGCTGCATAAACTGTACAGGTATCAGTTTTCCTGATCTAAGTTGTGTATGATAGACTCTCTCAAAACAGATATAGCAGAAATAAAAGAGGCTCTCAAGAAACACTCCTGAGTTGTGTTTTTTCTGTAGATAGCACGAATCTGCAATGAACTCCAGTTTTGCAAGAGCAGAAACCCATGCTTCATTGGTCTTCAACCATTAGAGAGTTGATAAAGGTGTAAAGGTTTGCTCAACTCACATCTAATAACTGAAAGATCTAAGACTCCTCTGAAATGCCTACTCTTAGATGTTTTGAATGGACTGGAATGCTATAAAGACCAGAATTGGATATTTAAAGTAAAAGAGATACATTGAGTTAAGGTTTCATGATAGTAGCAACGTGTTTGAGACACCTCTTATATAGGGAGTTAAGGAACAAATTAGTACTCTAAATTTAGGATGTAAAGAAAAAGAGGAACACACTTAAGATTGTGGGCTTGGGAAGCCAGTAGAGTTATAGAGCTTGTATTATAGGGTCTGAAGTTGGAAATACAGAAGGTGTAGAGTTTCCTGATGACTGTAATCAAGGATGCTATAGAATAAGAGGAAGGAGCCAAAGATTAAGCCACTCCAAAAATGAAAGAGTGCTTTGAAACTGCAAAGACATGCATTGATTGTAGTCTTTGCAAGCAGGAGAATAACTAAATATGGTGCCGTGAAAACCAGAAGGGTTTCCACAGAAATTATGTGGCTCTGATAAATTGGAGTCATATTGAGTCATATTGAGAATGAGGTAAAAACATTTCAGAAATGGCTGATCCTTAGTGGGTTGATGGAGGGATTGTAAAGAGCCACAAATTAATGCTTGTGGTGCTCTTTAGAGGGTGCTGAAGAGGAGGAAGTGGGAAGAGAATTAAATTGTGTTGCCAGAGTGGTGTAGCCAGGCTATAGAGTAAATGGAAAGAGCGTGCTCAAGGAATTCATATGTAGGGGAAAAAACAGAGTCTAGTAGAAGAGAAAACAGGAGTTTCCTTGAGGAAGATGTATTGTTGATGTAGAGAGCTGAGTTTTGAAGAGAGCTGAAGTGAGAGCGCAACAGTAGTGTTTTAAATTAGACTTGGCTATGGGAACAGGCATCAGTACTGGAGACTTTTGGAAGCAAGAGGTGCAGAAGGAAATAAAATTTTAGTACACTGCAGAGTTTGAATAGTGGAGTGAGGGGATAAAGGAAGCAATGAGCTGGTTAGAGAACCGGAGAGGCAGAGAGTTTGTATTTGATGCAGGAGATGGAAAAGTAGGTGAAAGAAGATGCCCAGTCTAGGCTTGATGATGCCATCTCTACATTTTTCCTGTTTCCCATGTGAATGTGTGTTATCTTGCTGCAGACTACCTAGTTAGCACACCTGTCTGTAGATGAAGCTGTTGAAGTCAGGGAACATTCAAGGAGGAGTTGTTTTTGGGTGTGGACAGGACCCATGTTCTCACTGCTCTTATCCTGTCTGCCATGAAGCAATTTTTGACGGGAGAGTTTGAACTGGCCGTGTTAGTGGTTCCCACAGACATGGGGGAATTCAGTTCTTTCATGAAACTGAATGCTAGTGCTTCTCATCATTGCCTTCATGCATAAGCCCATGTGTTGGGGAAATATCCCCTGGTATCCTCAAATTCTGTAACAAGGAAGCTTGTTTACTAACTTAGTTTTAATCTAACAAAGAAATTGTTCAGGTCTCATCTAATGTTTCAGACCAAGTAGTTTCAGTGTATTAGTGCTGCCAAGTTTCTATTATTTTTATCTGAACTTTAAAGGATTAATTTGAAAGTTTTGAAAAAGATTTAAATCACACGTTTCTCAAGAAGGTGGTGATGGCACAACTGCAAAACCTGGGATCTTAATTTAGATTGATTTTAAGCATGCCATCATTTAGTGCAACACAGAAAAAAACTAGGGGAGATTAAGATTAGTGTATAAAGCATAGTGTGGAAAGGTTTTCTTGTCATTACAAAAAGCTGATCAAAACTGAATCAGCTTTTTGTAAAATTACTGAATTTTACAAAATTTTTGCTTTTGAATGAATTAATTTCACCTAG